>NW_028317718.1:82118-94618 GCF_055824585.1 Amblyomma mixtum
GCCCCGGTAGACGGGGTCGCCTCTTTCGGACTTTGCCGTTCGGGCGCGTCTGGCCCGGTAGACGGGGTCGCTTTATTCGGACTTTGCCGTTCGGGCGCGTCTGCCCCGGTAGACGGGGTTGCCTCTTTCGGACTTTGCCGTTCCGGCGCGTCTGCCCCGGTAGACGGGGTTGCCTCTTTCGGACTTTGCCGTTCCGGCGCGTCTGCCCCGGTAGACGGGGTCGCTTTATTCGGACTTTGCCGTTCGGGCGCGTCTGCCCCGGTAGACGGGGTCGCTTTATTCGGACTTTGCCGTTCGGGCGCGTCTGCCCCGGTAGACGGGGTCGCCTCTTTCGGACTTTGCCGTTCGGGCGCGTCTGCCCCGGTAGACGGGGTCGCCTCTTTCGGACTTTGCCGTTCGGGCGCGTCTGGCCCGGTAGACGGGGTCGCTTTATTCGGACTTTGCCGTTCGGGCGCGTCTGCCCCGGTAGACGGGGTTGCCTCTTTCGGACTTTGCCGTTCCGGCGCGTCTGCCCCGGTAGACGGGGTCGCTTTATTCGGACTTTGCCGTTCGGGCGCGTCTGCCCCGGTAGACGGGGTCGCTTTATTCGGACTTTGCCGTTCGGGCGCGTCTGGCCCGGTAGACGGGGTCGCTTTATTCGGACTTTGCCGTTCGGGCGCGTCTGCCCCGGTAGACGGGGTTGCCTCTTTCGGACTTTGCCGTTCCGGCGCGTCTGCCCCGGTAGACGGGGTCGCTTTATTCGGACTTTGCCGTTCGGGCGCGTCTGCCCCGGTAGACGGGGTCGCTTTATTCGGACTTTGCCGTTCGGGCGCGTCTGCCCCGGTAGACGGGGTCGCTTTATTCGGACTTTGCCGTTCGGGCGCGTCTGCCCCGGTAGACGGGGTCGCCTCTTTCGGACTTTGCCGTTCGGGCGCGTCTGCCCCGGTAGACGGGGTCGCCTCTTTCGGACTTTGCCGTTCGGGCGCGTCTGCCCCGGTAGACGGGGTCGCTTTATTCGGACTTTGCCGTTCGGGCGCGTTCGCCCCGGCCGACGCGGGACGAAAGTCGTTTGCGACTTTGCCTTCCCTGTGTAGGGCGTTCAAAGGCGAATCTTTTGTTACCAATCTCGTCACTTTGCTGCCAGTCTGGGCCGAGATACGTGCGATTGAACGGTATCGCCTAGGCAGACGCGGTACGGGGTTTTCGAATTTTTAAAGGTCCTTTTCTTTGGCGGAGCACGACGAATTTTACAGCGCCGCGTCGGCCGCGCTGCGGCGCATCTTTTTCGATCATCACATTGCGGTCGGAGCAGCGGGCGATTAACCGCTCGCGACAGGGAGACTTTGACCATTTCAAACTTTTCACGGCCGGCCCCTATGTCTCAAGCCTACGAATTTGAAGTCAGTGTGCAGGCGAATCTTTTGCCACCGGTCCCGTCGTTTTCCTGCCATTCTCGCTCGAGATAGGGGCGATTCAACAGTCTCGCCTAGGCAGACGCGGTCCCGCCTAGGCAGACGCGGTTCCCTCCCCGGCGAACGCGGTAAATGGTCTTCGAGTTTTTAGAGGCACTTTTACCTGGCGGAACGCGACGAAATTTACGCCACGCGTCGGCCGCGCCGGCGCGCATCTTGTGCAGTCATCCCCGACCCGCTGCTTCCAATGTAGCCGGAGCAGCGGGTGATTGACCAGTCTCGCAAGGGGCCGCCTTTTCGAATTCTCGCGGCCGTCGCCTTGAGCGCAGCCGCTCAGTTTTTAGTTGCGCGCGTTGGGCTGAGAAGGGCGAACATTTTGAGACCTCTCCCGTCCCTTTCGCGCAACGCAAGGCAGAGTTACGCTCGTTTGAAGCTCGCCTAGGCAGACGCGGTCCCGCCTAGGCAGACGCGGTTGCCTCCCCGGCGGACGCGGTGAACGGTCTTCGAACTTTTAAGGGCACTTTTAACTGGCGGAACGCGACGAAATTTACGCCACGTGTCGGCCGCACCGCGACGCATCTTGTGCAGTCATCGCCGACTCGCTGCTTCCAATGCAGCCGGAGCAGCGGGCGATTGACCAGGCTCGCAAGGGGCCGCCTTTTGTAATCTTCGCGGCCGTTCCCGTGGGCGAATCCGCTCCATTTTTAGATCCGCGTGTGGGGCTGAGAAAGGCGAACATTTTGAGACCTTTCTCGTCCCTTTCGCGCAACGCGAGTGAGAGTTACGCTCGTTTGAAGCTCGCCTAGGCAGACGCGGTCCCGCCTAGGCAGACGCGGTAAATGGTCTTCGAATTTTTAAAGGCACTTTGAACTGGCGGAGCGCGACGAAATTTACGCCACGGTTCGGCCGCGCCGGCGCGCATCTTGTGCAGTTATCGCGGACTCGCTGCTTGCACTGTAGCCGGAGCAGCAGGTGATTGACCAGGCTCGCAAGGGGCCGCCTTTTCTAGTCTTCGCGGCGGTTCCCGTGGGCGCAGCCGCTCAATTTCTAGTTCCGCGCGTTGGGCTGAGAGAGGCGAACATTTTGAGACCTTTCCCGTCCCTTTCGCGCAACGCAAGTGAGAGTTACGCTCGTTTGAAGCTCGCCTAGGCAGACGCGGTCCCGCCTAGGCAGACGCGGTTGCCTCCCCGGCGGACGCGGTAAACGGTCTTCGAGTTTTTAAAGGCACTTTGAACTGGCGGAGCGCGACCAAATTTACGCCACGGTTCGGCCGCGCAGGCGCGCATCTTGTGCAGTTATCGCGGACTCGCTGCTTGCACTGTAGCCGGAGCAGCAGGTGATTGACCAGGCTCGCAAGGGGCCGCCTTTTCTAATCTTCGCGGCGGTTCCCGTGGGCGCAGCCGCTCAATTTTTAGTTCCGCGTGTGGGGCTGAGAAAGGCGAACATTTTGAGACCTTTCCCGTCCCTTTCGCGCAACGCAAGTGAGAGTTACGCTCGTTTGAAGCTCGCCTAGGCAGACGCGGTCCCGCCTAGGCAGACGCGGTAAATGGTCTTCGAATTTTTAAAGGCACTTTGAACTGGCGGAACGCGACGAAATTTACGCCACGGTTCGGCCGCGCAGGCGCGCATCTTGTGCAGTTATCGCGGACTCGCTGCTTGCACTGTAGCCGGAGCAGCAGGTGATTGACCAGGCTCGCAAGGGGCCGCCTTTTCTAATCTTCGCGGCCGTTCCCGTGGGCGAATCCGCTCCATTTTTAGATCCGCGTGTGGGGCCGAGAAAGGCGAACATTTTGAGACCTTTCCCGTCCCTTTCGCGCAACGCAAGTGAGAGTTACGCTCGTTTGAAGCTCGCCTAGGCAGACGCGGTCCCGCCTAGGCAGACGCGGTAAATGGTCTTCGAATTTTTAAAGGCACTTTGAACTGGCGGAGCGCGACGAAATTTACGCCACGGTTCGGCCGCGCCGGCGCGCATCTTGTGCAGTTATCGCGGACTCGCTGCTTGCACTGTAGCCGGAGCAGCACGTGATTGACCAGGCTCGCAAGGGGCCGCCTTTTCTAATCTTCGCGGCCGTTCCCGTGGGCGAATCCGCTCCATTTTTAGATCCGCGTGTGGGGCCGAGAAAGGCGAACATTTTGAGACCTTTCCCGTCCCTTTCGCGCAACGCAAGTGAGAGTTACGCTCGTTTGAAGCTCGCCTAGGCAGACGCGGTCCCGCCTAGGCAGACGCGGTAAATGGTCTTCGAATTTTTAAAGGCACTTTGAACTGGCGGAGCGCGACGAAATTTACGCCACGGTTCGGCCGCGCCGGCGCGCATCTTGTGCAGTTATCGCGGACTCGCTGCTTGCACTGTAGCCGGAGCAGCACGTGATTGACCAGGCTCGCAAGGGGCCGCCTTTTCTAATCTTCGCGGCCGTTCCCGTGGGCGAATCCGCTCCATTTTCAGATCCGCGTGTGGGGCCGAGAAAGGCGAACATTTTGAGACCTTTCCCGTCCCTTTCGCGCAACGCAAGTGAGAGTTACGCTCGTTTGAAGCTCGCCTAGGCAGACGCGGTCCCGCCTAGGCAGACGCGGTTGCCTCCCCGGCGGACGCGGTAAATGGTCTTCGAATTTTTAAAGGCACTTTGAACTGGCGGAGCGCGACGAAATTTACGCCACGGTTCGGCCGCGCCGGCGCGCATCTTGTGCAGTTATCGCGGACTCGCTGCTTGCACTGTAGCCGGAGCAGCAGGTGATTGACCAGGCTCGCAAGGGGCCGCCTTTTCTAATCTTCGCGGCCGTTCCCGTGGGCGAATCCGCTCCATTTTTAGATCCGCGTGTGGGGCTGAGAAAGGCGAACATTTTGAGGCCTTTCCCGTCCCTTTCGCGCAACGCAAGTGAGAGTTACGCTCGTTTGAAGCTCGCCTAGGCAGACGCGGTCCCGCCTAGGCAGACGCGGTTGCCTCCCCGGCGGACGCGGTAAATGGTCTTCGAGTTTTTAAAGGCACTTTGAACTGGCGGAGCGCGACCAAATTTACGCCACGGTTCGGCCGCGCCGGCGCGCATCTTGTGCTGTCATCGCGGACTCGCTGCTTGCACTGTAGCCGGAGCAGCGGGTGATTGACCAGGCTCGCAAGGGGCCGCCTTTTCTAATCTTCGCGGCCGCTGCCGTGGGCGAATCCGCTCCATTTTTAGTTCCGCGCGTTGGGCTGAGAAAGGCGAACATTTTGAGACCTTTCTCGTCCCTTTCGCGCAACGCAAGTGAGAGTTACGCTCGTTTGAAGCTCGCCTAGGCAGACGCGGTCCCGCCTAGGCAGACGCGGTTGCCTCCCCGGCGGACGCGGTAAACGGTCTTCGAATTTTTAAAGGCACTTTGAACTGGCGGAGCGCGACGAAATTTACGCCACGGTTCGGCCGCGCCGGCGCGCATCTTGTGCAGTCATCGCCGACTCGCTGCTTCCACTGCAGCCGGAGCAGCGGGCGATTGACCAGGCTCGCAAGGGGCCGCCTTTTCTAATCTTCGCGGCTGTTCCCGTGGGCGCAGCCGCTCAATTTTTAGTTCCGCGTGTTGGGCTGAGAGAGGCGAATATTTTGAGACCTTTCCCGTCCCTTTCGCGCAACGCAAGTGAGAGTTACGCTCGTTTGAAGCTCGCCTAGGCAGACGCGGTCCCGCCTAGGCAGACGCGGTTGCCTCCCCGGCGGACGCGGTAAACGGTCTTCGAGTTTTTAAAGGCACTTTGAACTGGCGGAGCGCGACCAAATTTACGCCACGGTTCGGCCGCGCCGGCGCGCATCTTGTGCAGTCATCGCCGACCCGCTGCTTGCACTGTAGCCGGAGCAGCGGGCGATTGAGCAGTCTCGCAAGGGGCCGCCTTTTCTAATCTTCGCGGCCGTTCCCGTGGGCGAATCCGCTCCATTTTTAGATCCGCGTGTGGGGCTGAGAAAGGCGAACATTTTGAGACCTTTCCCGTCCCTTTCGCCCAACGCAAGTGAGAGTTACGCTCGTTTGAAGCTCGCCTAGGCAGACGCGGTTGCCTCCCCGGCGGACGCGGTAAATGGTCTTCGAGTTTTTAAAGGCACTTTGAACTGGCGGAGCGCGACCAAATTTACGCCACGGTTCGGCCGCGCCGGCGCGCATCTTGTGCTGTCATCGCGGACTCGCTGCTTGCACTGTAGCCGGAGCAGCGGGCGATTGACCAGTATCGCAAGGGGCCGCCTTTTCTAATCTTCGCGGCCGTTCCCGTGGGCGAATCCGCTCCATTTTTAGTTCCGCGCGTTGGGCTGAGAAAGGCGAACATTTTGAGACCTTTCCCGTCCGTTTCGCGCAACGCAAGTGAGAGTTACGCTCGTTTGAAGCTCGCCTAGGCAGACGCGGTCCCGCCTAGGCAGACGCGGTTGCCTCCCCGGCGGACGCGGTAAACGGTCTTCGAATTTTTAAAGGCACTTTGAACTGGCGGAGCGCGACGAAATTTACGCCACGGTTCGGCCGCGCCGGCGCGCATCTTGTGCAGTCATCGCCGACCCGCTGCGTCCACTGCAGCCGGAGCAGCGGGCGATTGACCAGTATCGCAAGGGGCCGCCTTTTCGAATTCTCGCGGCCGTTGCCTTGAGCGCAGCCGCTCAATTTCTAGTTGCGCGCGTTGGGCTGAGAAAGGCGAACATTTTGAGACCTTTCCCGTCCGTTTCGCGCAACGCAAGTGAGAGTTGCGCTCGTTTGAAGCTCGCCTAGGCAGACGCGGTCCCGCCTAGGCAGACGCGGTAAATTGTCTTCGAATTTTTAAAGGCACTTTGAACTGGCGGAGCGCGACGAAATTTACGCCACGGTTCGGCCGCGCCGGCGCGCATCTTGTGCAGTTATCGCGGACTCGCTGCTTGCACTGTAGCCGGAGCAGCAGGTGATTGACCAGGCTCGCAAGGGGCCGCCTTTTCTAATCTTCGCGGCCGTTCCCGTGGACGAATCCGCTCCATTTTTAGATCCGCGTGTGGGGCTGAGAAAGGCGAGCATTTTGAGACCTTTCTCGTCCCTTTCGCGCAACGCAAGTGAGAGTTACGCTCGTTTGAAGCTCGCCTAGGCAGACGCGGTCCCGCCTAGGCAGACGCGGTTGCCTCCCCGGCGGACGCGGTAAACGGTTTTCGAATATTTAAAGGCACTTTCACCTGGCGGAACGAGACGAAATTTACGCCACGTGTCGGCCGCGCTGCCGCCCATCTTGTGCAGTCCTCCTCGACCCGCTGCTTCCACTGTAGCCGGAGCAGCGGGTGATTGACCAGGTTCGCAAGGGGCCGCCTTTTCGAATGTTCACGGCCGTTCCCGTGGGCGCAGCCGCTCAATTTTTAGTTCCGCGTGTGGGGCTGAGAAAGGCGAATATTTTGAGACCTTTCCCGTCCCTTTCGCGCAACGGAAGGCAGAGTTACGTTCGTTTGAAGCCCGCTCCGGTAGACGCGCTTATGACCCGCGGGGGTCTGGGTACTTATCGCTGCATATATAAGGGGGCATACCGCCTAGGCAGACGCGAAACAGTAAAGCGTCCGCTTTGTCAGCAAAGTCCGAAACGGACCTCTCGACGCCCGGGAGGTGAATTCGGGCTTTAGGCGGCCTCGGCAGATGTGATTTTCATGAGTTTGTGCATTATTTATGCGAGTTTTGCGGCGAACGCGCCTCGAGTACGGCGGCTCGCCCGACGGCTATGTCCACGAGTACGGCTCGTGCGGGGCGCCGCGGAAGCGCGGTTGTGCGATGCCGCAGCAAAGCGCGCACGATTTGAGTGGCTTTTGCGGCGAACGCTCCTCGAGTACGGCGGTTCGCCCGATGACAATGTCCACGAGTACGGCTCGTGCGGGGCGCCGCGGAAGTGCTTTTTTGCGATGCCGCAGCAAAGCGCGCTCGATTTGAGGGGCTCTTGCCGCCAACGCGCCTCGAGTACGGCGGTTGGCCCGATGACAATGTCCACGAGTACGGCTCGTGCGGGGCGCCGGGGAAGCGCTTTTGTGCGATGCCGCAGGAAAGCGCGCACGTTTTGAGCGGCTCTTGCGGCGAACGCGCCTCGAGTACGGCGGTTCGCCCGACGGCTATGTCCACGAGTACGGCTCGTGCGGGGCGCCGGGGCAGCGCTTTCGTGCGATGCCGCAGGAAAGCGTGCACGATTTGAGCGGCTCTTGCGGCGAACGCGCCTCGAGTACGGCGGTTCGCCCGATGACCATGTCCACGAGTACGGCTCGTGCGGGGCGCCGGGGCAGCGCTTTCGTGCGATGCCGCAGGAAAGCGCGCACGATTTGAGCGGCTCTTGCGGCGAACGCGCCTCGAGTACGGCGGTTCGCCCGATGACCATGTCCACGAGTACGGCTCGTGCGGGGCGCCGGGGCAGCGCTTTCGTGCGATGCCGCAGGAAAGCGCGCACGATTTGAGCGGCTCTTGCGGCGAACGCGCCTCGAGTACGGCGCTTCGCCCGACGGCTATGTCCACGAGTACGGCTCGTGCGGGGCGCCGGGGATGCGCTTTTGTGCGATGCCGCAGCAAAGCGCGCACGATTTGTGGGGGTCTTGCCGCCAACGCGCCTCGAGTACGGCGGTTCGCCCGATGACAATGTCCACGAGTACGGCTCGTGCGGGGCGCCGGGGCAGCGCTTTCGTGCGATGCCGCAGGAAAGCGCGCACGATTTGAGCGGCTCTTGCGGCGAACGCGCCTCGAGTACGGCGGTTCGCCCGACGGCTATGTCCACGAGTACGGCTCGTGCGGGGCGCCGCGGAAGCGCGGCGTTGTGATGCCGCGGCAAAGCGCGCACGATTTGTGCGGCCCTTGCGGCGAAAGTGGCACGAGTACGGCGATTTACTCACCCACGGAGGTCTGGGTACTTATCGCTGCTATTATATGGGGGTCCCAGTGGAGCAGTCGGCGGCGCGCGCCCGCGTGTGCGCGCCGTGACCGGGTCTGATATGCGGCCTCGTGCCCAGCGTGTCCCCGTCCCTCGGACCCCACGGCATTCGTCTGCAGCCTCATCCGCGTCTGCGATAGGGGCTGGTTGTCGGACGACGCTGTTTCCACGTTTTACGAGGTGTGTTCCGTGCTACCCGGACTCGATTCCGTGCGAGCGCGCCGAAGACGCGGGCGTGTCCCGTCGTCTGGCGGCTTGGCCGTCTCGGCTACGCAGCAAGCGCCGTCCAGTTGCCTAATGCTGCGGCCCTAGAGGCCGATGTGCGCACTGGTGGGCGCGTTACAAATGCTTTGCCTAAAGGCACACGTGCTCTCTTGCCGCGTGGCGATTGCCGTACCTACGGGTCGGATGCCGCAGCGAGCTCGAACGATGCACGGGCAGCGCAAGCTGCCGCGAAAAAGATGCGTCGCGCGCTGGGGGTTTATGGCGGCCCTATCGGCGGCGACGAGGCACCCTTCTGGGGCGAAAAGGGAATGCCTATGCATCATACCTGGTTGATCCTGCCAGTAATCATATGCTTGTCTCAAAGATTAAGCCATGCATGTCTAAGTACATGCCGAAATAAGGCGAAACCGCGAATGGCTCATTAAATCAGTTATGGTTCCTTAGATCGTTTCTTTCTACTTGGACAACTGTGGCAATTCTAGAGCTAATACATGCATTGAGCCTGAAGGCCTTTGGCTGACGGGCGCTTTTATTAGACCAAGACCCATCGGGCTCTGCCCGTACTCTGTGGTGACTCTGGATAACTTTGTGCTGATCGCATGGCCATGAGCCGGCGACGTTTCTTTCAAGTGTCTGCCTTATCAACTTTCGATGGTAGGTTACTTGCCTACCATGGTTGTTACGGGTAACGGAGAATCAGGGTTCGATTCCGGAGAGGGAGCCTGAGAAACGGCTACCACATCCAAGGAAGGCAGCAGGCGCGCAAATTACCCACTCCCGGCACGGGGAGGTAGTGACGAAAAATAACAATACGGGACTCTTTTGAGGCCCCGTAATTGAAATGAGTACACTCTAAATCCTTTAACGAGGATCAATTGGAGGGCAAGTCTGGTGCCAGCAGCCGCGGTAATTCCAGCTCCAATAGCGTATACTAAAGCTGCTGCGGTTAAAAAGCTCGTAGTTGGATCTCAGTTCCAGACGAGTAGTGCATCTACCCGATGCGACGGCTCGGACTGAACATCATGCCGGTCCTCTCTTGGTGCCCTTCATTGGTGCGTCTCGAGGTGGCCTGCGCTTTTACTTTGAAAAAATTGGAGTGCTCAACGCAGGCGAGTCGCCTGAATAAACTTGCATGGAATAATAGAACAAGACCCCGTTTCTGTTCTGTTGGTTTTTGGAATACGGGGTAATGATTAAGAGGGACAGACGGGGGCATTCGTATTGCGGCGCTAGAGGTGAAATTCTTGGACCGTCGCAAGACGAACTACTGCGAAAGCATTTGCCAAGAATGTTTTCTTTGATCAAGAACGAAAGTCAGAGGTTCGAAGGCGATCAGATACCGCCCTAGTTCTGACCATAAACGATGCCAACCAGCGATCCGCCTGAGTTACTCAAATGACTCGGCGGGCAGCTTCCGGGAAACCAAAGTATTTGGGTTCCGGGGGAAGTATGGTTGCAAAGCTGAAACTTAAAGGAATTGACGGAAGGGCACCACCAGGAGTGGAGCCTGCGGCTTAATTTGACTCAACACGGGAAAACTTACCCGGCCCGGACACTGGGAGGATTGACAGATTGAGAGCTCTTTCTTGATTCGGTGGATGGTGGTGCATGGCCGTTCTTAGTTGGTGGAGCGATTTGTCTGGTTAATTCCGATAACGAACGAGACTCTAGCCTATTAAATAGGTGCGGGGTTCCCAGCACCTTACAACCTTCTTAGAGGGACAAGCGGCTCCTAGCCGCACGAAACAGAGCAATAACAGGTCTGTGATGCCCTTAGATGTCCGGGGCCGCACGCGCGCTACACTGAAGGAAGCAGCGTGTCTTTATCCCTGTCTGAAAAGACTGGGTAACCCGTGGAACTTCTTTCGTGATTGGGATAGGGGCTTGCAATTGTTCCCCTTGAACGAGGAATTCCCAGTAAGCGCGAGTCATAAGCTCGCGTTGATTACGTCCCTGCCCTTTGTACACACCGCCCGTCGCTACTACCGATTGAATGATTTAGTGAGGTCTTCGGACCGATGTCCGGCGCGGCCTTTCGGTTGCGCCGGTCTGTTGGAAAGATGACCAAACTTGATCATTTAGAGGAAGTAAAAGTCGTAACAAGGTTTCCGTAGGTGAACCTGCGGAAGGATCATTACCGGATTGTGCTTGTCACACCCGGCGCCGCCCCCACTTATAAGCGGGGGAAGGCCTCAACCGCGGAGTTGCGAGATTCTGAAGCCGCTTCTCTGCACAAACTGTTGCGCCCAGCGGAGCTCCGTCACCAAGGGAAAGTCGGACGGGCTGTATCCGCAGGTTTGAACGGCGTAACGCACCACTCATGGTGGGCTTTCGGTTGTCGACAACCGTCGAAGAGGCGCAAACAGAGCCGGTAGGCAGGCCGAGGGAAAGGCCTGCCCGCTGCCAAGGGAACGGCGGCGGCTGCTGCGAAGTACGAAAGGAAACGCTGCTCGCTGGCTTTGTCGTGTTGCGACCACGAGTCGGTAGGCGGGCCGAGGGAAAGGCCTGCCCGCTGCCAAGGGAACGGCGGCGGCTGCTGCGAAGTACGAAAGGAAACGCTGCTCGCTGGCTTTGTCGTGTTGCGACCACGAGTCGGTAGGCGGGCCGAGGGAAAGGCCTGCCCGCTGCCAAGGGAACGGCGGCGGCTGCTGCGAAGTACGAAAGGAAACGCTGCTCGCTGGCTTTGTCGTGTTGCGACCACGAGTCGGTAGGCGGGCCGAGGGAAAGGCCTGCCCGCTGCCAAGGGAACGGCGGCGGCTGCTGCGAAGTACGAGAGGAACCGCGGCTCGCTGGCTTTGTCGTGTTGCGACCACCAGTCGGTAGGCGGGCCGAGGGAAAGGCCTGCCCGCTGCCAAGGGAACGGCGGCGGCTGCTGCGAAGTACGAGAGGAACCGCGGCTCGCTGGCTGGGAAACTGCGCTTCTGCGCGACGCGCACGCGGCGGGACGCGCGCGGCCCAGGGAACGGCCGCGCGCGAAAGGTCTCGCACTGCGGGCGCGGAGTCTGACGCCGCGCCGACGGCGCGAAAGGAGGCACCGGGACCGAAAAGGACGAGGGATTATAATCCCGCACTTTGAACGCATTCGCGGCAGCCGGGTTCTCTTGCTGCTTCGTCCTTCCCAGCCTTCGAGTAGTCTGTCGGTGCGCTACCGAAACGCCGTCCATGGCACTGTGGCCGGTGGGCTCCTATTGCGGGAGTAGACTGATGAACGTCCGCTTTGCGGCTTGTTCCAAGTACGCGCTGCGTAGCCACGGCTAGGCGGTGCCTGTCTCCTTGCGAAGCAATGATGTGGCGAAATGGTCGAGTAGGGAGCAGCACGATGGCGCACCCGGGGGCGACCGGACCGGGGGGCGTTGGGAAAACCCCCTCCCCTACAAAAGGGTGCAGCAGCGGTAGGCGGTGATGACTCGCCTTGAAAGATGTGAACAGCAGTTGAGTGTGAACAGCAACAAAAAAAACCGCTGCTGGAGTCCGGGGGTAGCGTCGCTGCAGATCGCAGAAAGGTGCGTGAGGACGGTGGCACAGAGCTCCAAGAATGTATATTTCTAGCAAACGCCGGTGCTTCGAGGTGTTCTGCGGTCAGGCCCGTGCGGGCGGAGCGGGCGTGCCCAAGAAGGCACAAGAAGACCCACCTCTGATGAAGACCGGAATTGGAGCGTCACGCGTCGGCTCAGCACTTCTGCCTTAGTGGTTGCCAAATGCCTCGTCATCCTATTAGTGACGCGCAAGCCATTATCGCACAAAAGCTTCGAGAGACTTTGCTCGCTTTGGCTTTGAGGCACGCGCAGCATGCCGAACGGACGGCTGCGAGGCGCGAAAGACGTCGGTCGAAACTGCGACTGGAGACCAGGGGAAAAGCCCGGTGCCTAAAACCCTGGTTGTACTGTACGGATTTGAACAAACCAAACGCACGACTCTAAGCGGTGGATCACTCGGTTCTCGGGTCGATGAAGAACGCAGCCAGCTGCGAGACTTGGTGTGAATTGCAGGACACACTGAGCACTGATTCTTCGAACGCACATTGCGCCCTTGGGT
>NW_028317718.1:102118-114618 GCF_055824585.1 Amblyomma mixtum
GACGGGGTCGCTTTATTCGGACTTTGCCGTTCGGGCGCGTCTGCCCCGGTAGACGGGGTCGCTTTATTCGGACTTTGCCGTTCGGGCGCGTCTGCCCCGGTAGACGGGGTCGCTTTATTCGGACTTTGCCGTTCGGGCGCGTCTGGCCCGGTAGACGGGGTCGCTTTATTCGGACTTTGCCGTTCGGGCGCGTCTGCCCCGGTAGACGGGGTTGCCTCTTTCGGACTTTGCCGTTCCGGCGCGTCTGCCCCGGTAGACGGGGTCGCTTTATTCGGACTTTGCCGTTCGGGCGCGTCTGCCCCGGTAGACGGGGTCGCTTTATTCGGACTTTGCCGTTCGGGCGCGTCTGCCCCGGTAGACGGGGTCGCTTTATTCGGACTTTGCCGTTCGGGCGCGTCTGCCCCGGTAGACGGGGTCGCCTCTTTCGGACTTTGCCGTTCGGGCGCGTCTGCCCCGGTAGACGGGGTCGCCTCTTTCGGACTTTGCCGTTCGGGCGCGTCTGCCCCGGTAGACGGGGTCGCTTTATTCGGACTTTGCCGTTCGGGCGCGTTCGCCCCGGCCGACGCGGGACGAAAGTCGTTTGCGACTTTGCCTTCCCTGTGTAGGGCGTTCAAAGGCGAATCTTTTGTTACCAATCTCGTCACTTTGCTGCCAGTCTGGGCCGAGATACGTGCGATTGAACGGTATCGCCTAGGCAGACGCGGTACGGGGTTTTCGAATTTTTAAAGGTCCTTTTCTTTGGCGGAGCACGACGAATTTTACAGCGCCGCGTCGGCCGCGCTGCGGCGCATCTTTTTCGATCATCACATTGCGGTCGGAGCAGCGGGCGATTAACCGCTCGCGACAGGGAGACTTTGACCATTTCAAACTTTTCACGGCCGGCCCCTATGTCTCAAGCCTACGAATTTGAAGTCAGTGTGCAGGCGAATCTTTTGCCACCGGTCCCGTCGTTTTCCTGCCATTCTCGCTCGAGATAGGGGCGATTCAACAGTCTCGCCTAGGCAGACGCGGTCCCGCCTAGGCAGACGCGGTTCCCTCCCCGGCGAACGCGGTAAATGGTCTTCGAGTTTTTAGAGGCACTTTTACCTGGCGGAACGCGACGAAATTTACGCCACGCGTCGGCCGCGCCGGCGCGCATCTTGTGCAGTCATCCCCGACCCGCTGCTTCCAATGTAGCCGGAGCAGCGGGTGATTGACCAGTCTCGCAAGGGGCCGCCTTTTCGAATTCTCGCGGCCGTCGCCTTGAGCGCAGCCGCTCAGTTTTTAGTTGCGCGCGTTGGGCTGAGAAGGGCGAACATTTTGAGACCTCTCCCGTCCCTTTCGCGCAACGCAAGGCAGAGTTACGCTCGTTTGAAGCTCGCCTAGGCAGACGCGGTCCCGCCTAGGCAGACGCGGTTGCCTCCCCGGCGGACGCGGTGAACGGTCTTCGAACTTTTAAGGGCACTTTTAACTGGCGGAACGCGACGAAATTTACGCCACGTGTCGGCCGCACCGCGACGCATCTTGTGCAGTCATCGCCGACTCGCTGCTTCCAATGCAGCCGGAGCAGCGGGCGATTGACCAGGCTCGCAAGGGGCCGCCTTTTGTAATCTTCGCGGCCGTTCCCGTGGGCGAATCCGCTCCATTTTTAGATCCGCGTGTGGGGCTGAGAAAGGCGAACATTTTGAGACCTTTCTCGTCCCTTTCGCGCAACGCGAGTGAGAGTTACGCTCGTTTGAAGCTCGCCTAGGCAGACGCGGTCCCGCCTAGGCAGACGCGGTAAATGGTCTTCGAATTTTTAAAGGCACTTTGAACTGGCGGAGCGCGACGAAATTTACGCCACGGTTCGGCCGCGCCGGCGCGCATCTTGTGCAGTTATCGCGGACTCGCTGCTTGCACTGTAGCCGGAGCAGCAGGTGATTGACCAGGCTCGCAAGGGGCCGCCTTTTCTAGTCTTCGCGGCGGTTCCCGTGGGCGCAGCCGCTCAATTTCTAGTTCCGCGCGTTGGGCTGAGAGAGGCGAACATTTTGAGACCTTTCCCGTCCCTTTCGCGCAACGCAAGTGAGAGTTACGCTCGTTTGAAGCTCGCCTAGGCAGACGCGGTCCCGCCTAGGCAGACGCGGTTGCCTCCCCGGCGGACGCGGTAAACGGTCTTCGAGTTTTTAAAGGCACTTTGAACTGGCGGAGCGCGACCAAATTTACGCCACGGTTCGGCCGCGCAGGCGCGCATCTTGTGCAGTTATCGCGGACTCGCTGCTTGCACTGTAGCCGGAGCAGCAGGTGATTGACCAGGCTCGCAAGGGGCCGCCTTTTCTAATCTTCGCGGCGGTTCCCGTGGGCGCAGCCGCTCAATTTTTAGTTCCGCGTGTGGGGCTGAGAAAGGCGAACATTTTGAGACCTTTCCCGTCCCTTTCGCGCAACGCAAGTGAGAGTTACGCTCGTTTGAAGCTCGCCTAGGCAGACGCGGTCCCGCCTAGGCAGACGCGGTAAATGGTCTTCGAATTTTTAAAGGCACTTTGAACTGGCGGAACGCGACGAAATTTACGCCACGGTTCGGCCGCGCAGGCGCGCATCTTGTGCAGTTATCGCGGACTCGCTGCTTGCACTGTAGCCGGAGCAGCAGGTGATTGACCAGGCTCGCAAGGGGCCGCCTTTTCTAATCTTCGCGGCCGTTCCCGTGGGCGAATCCGCTCCATTTTTAGATCCGCGTGTGGGGCCGAGAAAGGCGAACATTTTGAGACCTTTCCCGTCCCTTTCGCGCAACGCAAGTGAGAGTTACGCTCGTTTGAAGCTCGCCTAGGCAGACGCGGTCCCGCCTAGGCAGACGCGGTAAATGGTCTTCGAATTTTTAAAGGCACTTTGAACTGGCGGAGCGCGACGAAATTTACGCCACGGTTCGGCCGCGCCGGCGCGCATCTTGTGCAGTTATCGCGGACTCGCTGCTTGCACTGTAGCCGGAGCAGCACGTGATTGACCAGGCTCGCAAGGGGCCGCCTTTTCTAATCTTCGCGGCCGTTCCCGTGGGCGAATCCGCTCCATTTTTAGATCCGCGTGTGGGGCCGAGAAAGGCGAACATTTTGAGACCTTTCCCGTCCCTTTCGCGCAACGCAAGTGAGAGTTACGCTCGTTTGAAGCTCGCCTAGGCAGACGCGGTCCCGCCTAGGCAGACGCGGTAAATGGTCTTCGAATTTTTAAAGGCACTTTGAACTGGCGGAGCGCGACGAAATTTACGCCACGGTTCGGCCGCGCCGGCGCGCATCTTGTGCAGTTATCGCGGACTCGCTGCTTGCACTGTAGCCGGAGCAGCACGTGATTGACCAGGCTCGCAAGGGGCCGCCTTTTCTAATCTTCGCGGCCGTTCCCGTGGGCGAATCCGCTCCATTTTTAGATCCGCGTGTGGGGCCGAGAAAGGCGAACATTTTGAGACCTTTCCCGTCCCTTTCGCGCAACGCAAGTGAGAGTTACGCTCGTTTGAAGCTCGCCTAGGCAGACGCGGTCCCGCCTAGGCAGACGCGGTTGCCTCCCCGGCGGACGCGGTAAATGGTCTTCGAATTTTTAAAGGCACTTTGAACTGGCGGAGCGCGACGAAATTTACGCCACGGTTCGGCCGCGCCGGCGCGCATCTTGTGCAGTTATCGCGGACTCGCTGCTTGCACTGTAGCCGGAGCAGCAGGTGATTGACCAGGCTCGCAAGGGGCCGCCTTTTCTAATCTTCGCGGCCGTTCCCGTGGGCGAATCCGCTCCATTTTTAGATCCGCGTGTGGGGCTGAGAAAGGCGAACATTTTGAGGCCTTTCCCGTCCCTTTCGCGCAACGCAAGTGAGAGTTACGCTCGTTTGAAGCTCGCCTAGGCAGACGCGGTCCCGCCTAGGCAGACGCGGTTGCCTCCCCGGCGGACGCGGTAAATGGTCTTCGAGTTTTTAAAGGCACTTTGAACTGGCGGAGCGCGACCAAATTTACGCCACGGTTCGGCCGCGCCGGCGCGCATCTTGTGCTGTCATCGCGGACTCGCTGCTTGCACTGTAGCCGGAGCAGCGGGTGATTGACCAGGCTCGCAAGGGGCCGCCTTTTCTAATCTTCGCGGCCGCTGCCGTGGGCGAATCCGCTCCATTTTTAGTTCCGCGCGTTGGGCTGAGAAAGGCGAACATTTTGAGACCTTTCTCGTCCCTTTCGCGCAACGCAAGTGAGAGTTACGCTCGTTTGAAGCTCGCCTAGGCAGACGCGGTCCCGCCTAGGCAGACGCGGTTGCCTCCCCGGCGGACGCGGTAAACGGTCTTCGAATTTTTAAAGGCACTTTGAACTGGCGGAGCGCGACGAAATTTACGCCACGGTTCGGCCGCGCCGGCGCGCATCTTGTGCAGTCATCGCCGACTCGCTGCTTCCACTGCAGCCGGAGCAGCGGGCGATTGACCAGGCTCGCAAGGGGCCGCCTTTTCTAATCTTCGCGGCTGTTCCCGTGGGCGCAGCCGCTCAATTTTTAGTTCCGCGTGTTGGGCTGAGAGAGGCGAATATTTTGAGACCTTTCCCGTCCCTTTCGCGCAACGCAAGTGAGAGTTACGCTCGTTTGAAGCTCGCCTAGGCAGACGCGGTCCCGCCTAGGCAGACGCGGTTGCCTCCCCGGCGGACGCGGTAAACGGTCTTCGAGTTTTTAAAGGCACTTTGAACTGGCGGAGCGCGACCAAATTTACGCCACGGTTCGGCCGCGCCGGCGCGCATCTTGTGCAGTCATCGCCGACCCGCTGCTTGCACTGTAGCCGGAGCAGCGGGCGATTGAGCAGTCTCGCAAGGGGCCGCCTTTTCTAATCTTCGCGGCCGTTCCCGTGGGCGAATCCGCTCCATTTTTAGATCCGCGTGTGGGGCTGAGAAAGGCGAACATTTTGAGACCTTTCCCGTCCCTTTCGCCCAACGCAAGTGAGAGTTACGCTCGTTTGAAGCTCGCCTAGGCAGACGCGGTTGCCTCCCCGGCGGACGCGGTAAATGGTCTTCGAGTTTTTAAAGGCACTTTGAACTGGCGGAGCGCGACCAAATTTACGCCACGGTTCGGCCGCGCCGGCGCGCATCTTGTGCTGTCATCGCGGACTCGCTGCTTGCACTGTAGCCGGAGCAGCGGGCGATTGACCAGTATCGCAAGGGGCCGCCTTTTCTAATCTTCGCGGCCGTTCCCGTGGGCGAATCCGCTCCATTTTTAGTTCCGCGCGTTGGGCTGAGAAAGGCGAACATTTTGAGACCTTTCCCGTCCGTTTCGCGCAACGCAAGTGAGAGTTACGCTCGTTTGAAGCTCGCCTAGGCAGACGCGGTCCCGCCTAGGCAGACGCGGTTGCCTCCCCGGCGGACGCGGTAAACGGTCTTCGAATTTTTAAAGGCACTTTGAACTGGCGGAGCGCGACGAAATTTACGCCACGGTTCGGCCGCGCCGGCGCGCATCTTGTGCAGTCATCGCCGACCCGCTGCGTCCACTGCAGCCGGAGCAGCGGGCGATTGACCAGTATCGCAAGGGGCCGCCTTTTCGAATTCTCGCGGCCGTTGCCTTGAGCGCAGCCGCTCAATTTCTAGTTGCGCGCGTTGGGCTGAGAAAGGCGAACATTTTGAGACCTTTCCCGTCCGTTTCGCGCAACGCAAGTGAGAGTTGCGCTCGTTTGAAGCTCGCCTAGGCAGACGCGGTCCCGCCTAGGCAGACGCGGTAAATTGTCTTCGAATTTTTAAAGGCACTTTGAACTGGCGGAGCGCGACGAAATTTACGCCACGGTTCGGCCGCGCCGGCGCGCATCTTGTGCAGTTATCGCGGACTCGCTGCTTGCACTGTAGCCGGAGCAGCAGGTGATTGACCAGGCTCGCAAGGGGCCGCCTTTTCTAATCTTCGCGGCCGTTCCCGTGGACGAATCCGCTCCATTTTTAGATCCGCGTGTGGGGCTGAGAAAGGCGAGCATTTTGAGACCTTTCTCGTCCCTTTCGCGCAACGCAAGTGAGAGTTACGCTCGTTTGAAGCTCGCCTAGGCAGACGCGGTCCCGCCTAGGCAGACGCGGTTGCCTCCCCGGCGGACGCGGTAAACGGTTTTCGAATATTTAAAGGCACTTTCACCTGGCGGAACGAGACGAAATTTACGCCACGTGTCGGCCGCGCTGCCGCCCATCTTGTGCAGTCCTCCTCGACCCGCTGCTTCCACTGTAGCCGGAGCAGCGGTGTGATTGACCAGGTTCGCAAGGGGCCGCCTTTTCGAATGTTCACGGCCGTTCCCGTGGGCGCAGCCGCTCAATTTTTAGTTCCGCGTGTGGGGCTGAGAAAGGCGAATATTTTGAGACCTTTCCCGTCCCTTTCGCGCAACGGAAGGCAGAGTTACGTTCGTTTGAAGCCCGCTCCGGTAGACGCGCTTATGACCCGCGGGGGTCTGGGTACTTATCGCTGCATATATAAGGGGGCATACCGCCTAGGCAGACGCGAAACAGTAAAGCGTCCGCTTTGTCAGCAAAGTCCGAAACGGACCTCTCGACGCCCGGGAGGTGAATTCGGGCTTTAGGCGGCCTCGGCAGATGTGATTTTCATGAGTTTGTGCATTATTTATGCGAGTTTTGCGGCGAACGCGCCTCGAGTACGGCGGCTCGCCCGACGGCTATGTCCACGAGTACGGCTCGTGCGGGGCGCCGCGGAAGCGCGGTTGTGCGATGCCGCAGCAAAGCGCGCACGATTTGAGTGGCTTTTGCGGCGAACGCTCCTCGAGTACGGCGGTTCGCCCGATGACAATGTCCACGAGTACGGCTCGTGCGGGGCGCCGCGGAAGTGCTTTTTTGCGATGCCGCAGCAAAGCGCGCTCGATTTGAGGGGCTCTTGCCGCCAACGCGCCTCGAGTACGGCGGTTGGCCCGATGACAATGTCCACGAGTACGGCTCGTGCGGGGCGCCGGGGAAGCGCTTTTGTGCGATGCCGCAGGAAAGCGCGCACGTTTTGAGCGGCTCTTGCGGCGAACGCGCCTCGAGTACGGCGGTTCGCCCGACGGCTATGTCCACGAGTACGGCTCGTGCGGGGCGCCGGGGCAGCGCTTTCGTGCGATGCCGCAGGAAAGCGTGCACGATTTGAGCGGCTCTTGCGGCGAACGCGCCTCGAGTACGGCGGTTCGCCCGATGACCATGTCCACGAGTACGGCTCGTGCGGGGCGCCGGGGCAGCGCTTTCGTGCGATGCCGCAGGAAAGCGCGCACGATTTGAGCGGCTCTTGCGGCGAACGCGCCTCGAGTACGGCGGTTCGCCCGATGACCATGTCCACGAGTACGGCTCGTGCGGGGCGCCGGGGCAGCGCTTTCGTGCGATGCCGCAGGAAAGCGCGCACGATTTGAGCGGCTCTTGCGGCGAACGCGCCTCGAGTACGGCGCTTCGCCCGACGGCTATGTCCACGAGTACGGCTCGTGCGGGGCGCCGGGGATGCGCTTTTGTGCGATGCCGCAGCAAAGCGCGCACGATTTGTGGGGGTCTTGCCGCCAACGCGCCTCGAGTACGGCGGTTCGCCCGATGACAATGTCCACGAGTACGGCTCGTGCGGGGCGCCGGGGCAGCGCTTTCGTGCGATGCCGCAGGAAAGCGCGCACGATTTGAGCGGCTCTTGCGGCGAACGCGCCTCGAGTACGGCGGTTCGCCCGACGGCTATGTCCACGAGTACGGCTCGTGCGGGGCGCCGCGGAAGCGCGGCGTTGTGATGCCGCGGCAAAGCGCGCACGATTTGTGCGGCCCTTGCGGCGAAAGTGGCACGAGTACGGCGATTTACTCACCCACGGAGGTCTGGGTACTTATCGCTGCTATTATATGGGGGTCCCAGTGGAGCAGTCGGCGGCGCGCGCCCGCGTGTGCGCGCCGTGACCGGGTCTGATATGCGGCCTCGTGCCCAGCGTGTCCCCGTCCCTCGGACCCCACGGCATTCGTCTGCAGCCTCATCCGCGTCTGCGATAGGGGCTGGTTGTCGGACGACGCTGTTTCCACGTTTTACGAGGTGTGTTCCGTGCTACCCGGACTCGATTCCGTGCGAGCGCGCCGAAGACGCGGGCGTGTCCCGTCGTCTGGCGGCTTGGCCGTCTCGGCTACGCAGCAAGCGCCGTCCAGTTGCCTAATGCTGCGGCCCTAGAGGCCGATGTGCGCACTGGTGGGCGCGTTACAAATGCTTTGCCTAAAGGCACACGTGCTCTCTTGCCGCGTGGCGATTGCCGTACCTACGGGTCGGATGCCGCAGCGAGCTCGAACGATGCACGGGCAGCGCAAGCTGCCGCGAAAAAGATGCGTCGCGCGCTGGGGGTTTATGGCGGCCCTATCGGCGGCGACGAGGCACCCTTCTGGGGCGAAAAGGGAATGCCTATGCATCATACCTGGTTGATCCTGCCAGTAATCATATGCTTGTCTCAAAGATTAAGCCATGCATGTCTAAGTACATGCCGAAATAAGGCGAAACCGCGAATGGCTCATTAAATCAGTTATGGTTCCTTAGATCGTTTCTTTCTACTTGGACAACTGTGGCAATTCTAGAGCTAATACATGCATTGAGCCTGAAGGCCTTTGGCTGACGGGCGCTTTTATTAGACCAAGACCCATCGGGCTCTGCCCGTACTCTGTGGTGACTCTGGATAACTTTGTGCTGATCGCATGGCCATGAGCCGGCGACGTTTCTTTCAAGTGTCTGCCTTATCAACTTTCGATGGTAGGTTACTTGCCTACCATGGTTGTTACGGGTAACGGAGAATCAGGGTTCGATTCCGGAGAGGGAGCCTGAGAAACGGCTACCACATCCAAGGAAGGCAGCAGGCGCGCAAATTACCCACTCCCGGCACGGGGAGGTAGTGACGAAAAATAACAATACGGGACTCTTTTGAGGCCCCGTAATTGAAATGAGTACACTCTAAATCCTTTAACGAGGATCAATTGGAGGGCAAGTCTGGTGCCAGCAGCCGCGGTAATTCCAGCTCCAATAGCGTATACTAAAGCTGCTGCGGTTAAAAAGCTCGTAGTTGGATCTCAGTTCCAGACGAGTAGTGCATCTACCCGATGCGACGGCTCGGACTGAACATCATGCCGGTCCTCTCTTGGTGCCCTTCATTGGTGCGTCTCGAGGTGGCCTGCGCTTTTACTTTGAAAAAATTAGAGTGCTCAACGCAGGCGAGTCGCCTGAATAAACTTGCATGGAATAATAGAACAAGACCCCGTTTCTGTTCTGTTGGTTTTTGGAATACGGGGTAATGATTAAGAGGGACAGACGGGGGCATTCGTATTGCGGCGCTAGAGGTGAAATTCTTGGACCGTCGCAAGACGAACTACTGCGAAAGCATTTGCCAAGAATGTTTTCTTTGATCAAGAACGAAAGTCAGAGGTTCGAAGGCGATCAGATACCGCCCTAGTTCTGACCATAAACGATGCCAACCAGCGATCCGCCTGAGTTACTCAAATGACTCGGCGGGCAGCTTCCGGGAAACCAAAGTATTTGGGTTCCGGGGGAAGTATGGTTGCAAAGCTGAAACTTAAAGGAATTGACGGAAGGGCACCACCAGGAGTGGAGCCTGCGGCTTAATTTGACTCAACACGGGAAAACTTACCCGGCCCGGACACTGGGAGGATTGACAGATTGAGAGCTCTTTCTTGATTCGGTGGATGGTGGTGCATGGCCGTTCTTAGTTGGTGGAGCGATTTGTCTGGTTAATTCCGATAACGAACGAGACTCTAGCCTATTAAATAGGTGCGGGGTTCCCAGCACCTTACAACCTTCTTAGAGGGACAAGCGGCTCCTAGCCGCACGAAACAGAGCAATAACAGGTCTGTGATGCCCTTAGATGTCCGGGGCCGCACGCGCGCTACACTGAAGGAAGCAGCGTGTCTTTATCCCTGTCTGAAAAGACTGGGTAACCCGTGGAACTTCTTTCGTGATTGGGATAGGGGCTTGCAATTGTTCCCCTTGAACGAGGAATTCCCAGTAAGCGCGAGTCATAAGCTCGCGTTGATTACGTCCCTGCCCTTTGTACACACCGCCCGTCGCTACTACCGATTGAATGATTTAGTGAGGTCTTCGGACCGATGTCCGGCGCGGCCTTTCGGTTGCGCCGGTCTGTTGGAAAGATGACCAAACTTGATCATTTAGAGGAAGTAAAAGTCGTAACAAGGTTTCCGTAGGTGAACCTGCGGAAGGATCATTACCGGATTGTGCTTGTCACACCCGGCGCCGCCCCCACTTATAAGCGGGGGAAGGCCTCAACCGCGGAGTTGCGAGATTCTGAAGCCGCTTCTCTGCACAAACTGTTGCGCCCAGCGGAGCTCCGTCACCAAGGGAAAGTCGGACGGGCTGTATCCGCAGGTTTGAACGGCGTAACGCACCACTCATGGTGGGCTTTCGGTTGTCGACAACCGTCGAAGAGGCGCAAACAGAGCCGGTAGGCAGGCCGAGGGAAAGGCCTGCCCGCTGCCAAGGGAACGGCGGCGGCTGCTGCGAAGTACGAAAGGAAACGCTGCTCGCTGGCTTTGTCGTGTTGCGACCACGAGTCGGTAGGCGGGCCGAGGGAAAGGCCTGCCCGCTGCCAAGGGAACGGCGGCGGCTGCTGCGAAGTACGAAAGGAAACGCTGCTCGCTGGCTTTGTCGTGTTGCGACCACGAGTCGGTAGGCGGGCCGAGGGAAAGGCCTGCCCGCTGCCAAGGGAACGGCGGCGGCTGCTGCGAAGTACGAAAGGAAACGCTGCTCGCTGGCTTTGTCGTGTTGCGACCACGAGTCGGTAGGCGGGCCGAGGGAAAGGCCTGCCCGCTGCCAAGGGAACGGCGGCGGCTGCTGCGAAGTACGAGAGGAACCGCGGCTCGCTGGCTTTGTCGTGTTGCGACCACCAGTCGGTAGGCGGGCCGAGGGAAAGGCCTGCCCGCTGCCAAGGGAACGGCGGCGGCTGCTGCGAAGTACGAGAGGAACCGCGGCTCGCTGGCTGGGAAACTGCGCTTCTGCGCGACGCGCACGCGGCGGGACGCGCGCGGCCCAGGGAACGGCCGCGCGCGAAAGGTCTCGCACTGCGGGCGCGGAGTCTGACGCCGCGCCGACGGCGCGAAAGGAGGCACCGGGACCGAAAAGGACGAGGGATTATAATCCCGCACTTTGAACGCATTCGCGGCAGCCGGGTTCTCTTGCTGCTTCGTCCTTCCCAGCCTTCGAGTAGTCTGTCGGTGCGCTACCGAAACGCCGTCCATGGCACTGTGGCCGGTGGGCTCCTATTGCGGGAGTAGACTGATGAACGTCCGCTTTGCGGCTTGTTCCAAGTACGCGCTGCGTAGCCACGGCTAGGCGGTGCCTGTCTCCTTGCGAAGCAATGATGTGGCGAAATGGTCGAGTAGGGAGCAGCACGATGGCGCACCCGGGGGCGACCGGACCGGGGGGCGTTGGGAAAACCCCCTCCCCTACAAAAGGGTGCAGCAGCGGTAGGCGGTGATGACTCGCCTTGAAAGATGTGAACAGCAGTTGAGTGTGAACAGCAACAAAAAAAACCGCTGCTGGAGTCCGGGGGTAGCGTCGCTGCAGATCGCAGAAAGGTGCGTGAGGACGGTGGCACAGAGCTCCAAGAATGTATATTTCTAGCAAACGCCGGTGCTTCGAGGTGTTCTGCGGTCAGGCCCGTGCGGGCGGAGCGGGCGTGCCCAAGAAGGCACAAGAAGACCCACCTCTGATGAAGACCGGAATTGGAGCGTCACGCGTCGGCTCAGCACTTCTGCCTTAGTGGTTGCCAAATGCCTCGTCATCCTATTAGTGACGCGCAAGCCATTATCGCACAAAAGCTTCGAGAGACTTTGCTCGCTTTGGCTTTGAGGCACGCGCAGCATGCCGAACGGACGGCTGCGAGGCGCGAAAGACGTCGGTCGAAACTGCGACTGGAGACCAGGGGAAAAGCCCGGTGCCTAAAACCCTGGTTGTACTGTACGGATTTGAACAAACCAAACGCACGACTCTAAGCGGTGGATCACTCGGTTCTCGGGTCGATGAAGAACGCAGCCAGCTGCGAGACTTGGTGTGAATTGCAGGACACACTGAGCACTGATTCTTCGAACGCACATTGCGCCCTTGGGTCTTCCCTTGGGTTCGTCTGTCTGAGGGTCGGATCATATATCAAGAGAGGCGCCGGCGCCCGGGGATGGCGCGGCCGGCGACTCGTTTTGACCGTGTCGGCAAAGAGGACGGCTCTGTACGGAACGCCGAAGATCCCTCGAAAGACTTTGCGAATGAGGAGGAGAGCGGGTCGAACCCTTCAGCCGCGCGCAAAGCGGCAGAGTCGGGTCGCCCTGCGCTGACGTAACGCGGGCCGGCGGCTGCTAGCCGTAGAGCGTCACGCCTCAGAAAGCGACCGCCGCAGGAAGGGATTACCTGCAGGGAAAGAGCGGTCCGACGGGAGACGAGGCTGTTTGGACGGGCGGCGAAGCGCTGCCTGCTGGCCCGCGGAGAAGTAGCCGAACTGCTGCGAGAAGCGCAGAGACGGGAACGCCCTGTTCCGGGCACGCCCGCGCGAGAAAAAGGGATACCTCGCGCGGGGTGCAGGG
>NW_028317718.1:122118-134618 GCF_055824585.1 Amblyomma mixtum
TCGGGCGCGTCTGCCCCGGTAGACGGGGTCGCCTCTTTCGGACTTTGCCGTTCGGGCGCGTCTGGCCCGGTAGACGGGGTCGCTTTATTCGGACTTTGCCGTTCGGGCGCGTCTGCCCCGGTAGACGGGGTTGCCTCTTTCGGACTTTGCCGTTCCGGCGCGTCTGCCCCGGTAGACGGGGTTGCCTCTTTCGGACTTTGCCGTTCCGGCGCGTCTGCCCCGGTAGACGGGGTCGCTTTATTCGGACTTTGCCGTTCGGGCGCGTCTGCCCCGGTAGACGGGGTCGCTTTATTCGGACTTTGCCGTTCGGGCGCGTCTGCCCCGGTAGACGGGGTCGCCTCTTTCGGACTTTGCCGTTCGGGCGCGTCTGCCCCGGTAGACGGGGTCGCCTCTTTCGGACTTTGCCGTTCGGGCGCGTCTGGCCCGGTAGACGGGGTCGCTTTATTCGGACTTTGCCGTTCGGGCGCGTCTGCCCCGGTAGACGGGGTTGCCTCTTTCGGACTTTGCCGTTCCGGCGCGTCTGCCCCGGTAGACGGGGTCGCTTTATTCGGACTTTGCCGTTCGGGCGCGTCTGCCCCGGTAGACGGGGTCGCTTTATTCGGACTTTGCCGTTCGGGCGCGTCTGGCCCGGTAGACGGGGTCGCTTTATTCGGACTTTGCCGTTCGGGCGCGTCTGCCCCGGTAGACGGGGTTGCCTCTTTCGGACTTTGCCGTTCCGGCGCGTCTGCCCCGGTAGACGGGGTCGCTTTATTCGGACTTTGCCGTTCGGGCGCGTCTGCCCCGGTAGACGGGGTCGCTTTATTCGGACTTTGCCGTTCGGGCGCGTCTGCCCCGGTAGACGGGGTCGCCTCTTTCGGACTTTGCCGTTCGGGCGCGTCTGCCCCGGTAGACGGGGTCGCCTCTTTCGGACTTTGCCGTTCGGGCGCGTCTGGCCCGGTAGACGGGGTCGCTTTATTCGGACTTTGCCGTTCCGGCGCGTCTGCCCCGGTAGACGGGGTCGCTTTATTCGGACTTTGCCGTTCGGGCGCGTCTGCCCCGGTAGACGGGGTCGCTTTATTCGGACTTTGCCGTTCGGGCGCGTCTGGCCCGGTAGACGGGGTCGCTTTATTCGGACTTTGCCGTTCGGGCGCGTCTGCCCCGGTAGACGGGGTTGCCTCTTTCGGACTTTGCCGTTCCGGCGCGTCTGCCCCGGTAGACGGGGTCGCTTTATTCGGACTTTGCCGTTCGGGCGCGTCTGCCCCGGTAGACGGGGTCGCTTTATTCGGACTTTGCCGTTCGGGCGCGTCTGCCCCGGTAGACGGGGTCGCTTTATTCGGACTTTGCCGTTCGGGCGCGTCTGCCCCGGTAGACGGGGTCGCCTCTTTCGGACTTTGCCGTTCGGGCGCGTCTGCCCCGGTAGACGGGGTCGCCTCTTTCGGACTTTGCCGTTCGGGCGCGTCTGCCCCGGTAGACGGGGTCGCTTTATTCGGACTTTGCCGTTCGGGCGCGTTCGCCCCGGCCGACGCGGGACGAAAGTCGTTTGCGACTTTGCCTTCCCTGTGTAGGGCGTTCAAAGGCGAATCTTTTGTTACCAATCTCGTCACTTTGCTGCCAGTCTGGGCCGAGATACGTGCGATTGAACGGTATCGCCTAGGCAGACGCGGTACGGGGTTTTCGAATTTTTAAAGGTCCTTTTCTTTGGCGGAGCACGACGAATTTTACAGCGCCGCGTCGGCCGCGCTGCGGCGCATCTTTTTCGATCATCACATTGCGGTCGGAGCAGCGGGCGATTAACCGCTCGCGACAGGGAGACTTTGACCATTTCAAACTTTTCACGGCCGGCCCCTATGTCTCAAGCCTACGAATTTGAAGTCAGTGTGCAGGCGAATCTTTTGCCACCGGTCCCGTCGTTTTCCTGCCATTCTCGCTCGAGATAGGGGCGATTCAACAGTCTCGCCTAGGCAGACGCGGTCCCGCCTAGGCAGACGCGGTTCCCTCCCCGGCGAACGCGGTAAATGGTCTTCGAGTTTTTAGAGGCACTTTTACCTGGCGGAACGCGACGAAATTTACGCCACGCGTCGGCCGCGCCGGCGCGCATCTTGTGCAGTCATCCCCGACCCGCTGCTTCCAATGTAGCCGGAGCAGCGGGTGATTGACCAGTCTCGCAAGGGGCCGCCTTTTCGAATTCTCGCGGCCGTCGCCTTGAGCGCAGCCGCTCAGTTTTTAGTTGCGCGCGTTGGGCTGAGAAGGGCGAACATTTTGAGACCTCTCCCGTCCCTTTCGCGCAACGCAAGGCAGAGTTACGCTCGTTTGAAGCTCGCCTAGGCAGACGCGGTCCCGCCTAGGCAGACGCGGTTGCCTCCCCGGCGGACGCGGTGAACGGTCTTCGAACTTTTAAGGGCACTTTTAACTGGCGGAACGCGACGAAATTTACGCCACGTGTCGGCCGCACCGCGACGCATCTTGTGCAGTCATCGCCGACTCGCTGCTTCCAATGCAGCCGGAGCAGCGGGCGATTGACCAGGCTCGCAAGGGGCCGCCTTTTGTAATCTTCGCGGCCGTTCCCGTGGGCGAATCCGCTCCATTTTTAGATCCGCGTGTGGGGCTGAGAAAGGCGAACATTTTGAGACCTTTCTCGTCCCTTTCGCGCAACGCGAGTGAGAGTTACGCTCGTTTGAAGCTCGCCTAGGCAGACGCGGTCCCGCCTAGGCAGACGCGGTAAATGGTCTTCGAATTTTTAAAGGCACTTTGAACTGGCGGAGCGCGACGAAATTTACGCCACGGTTCGGCCGCGCCGGCGCGCATCTTGTGCAGTTATCGCGGACTCGCTGCTTGCACTGTAGCCGGAGCAGCAGGTGATTGACCAGGCTCGCAAGGGGCCGCCTTTTCTAGTCTTCGCGGCGGTTCCCGTGGGCGCAGCCGCTCAATTTCTAGTTCCGCGCGTTGGGCTGAGAGAGGCGAACATTTTGAGACCTTTCCCGTCCCTTTCGCGCAACGCAAGTGAGAGTTACGCTCGTTTGAAGCTCGCCTAGGCAGACGCGGTCCCGCCTAGGCAGACGCGGTTGCCTCCCCGGCGGACGCGGTAAACGGTCTTCGAGTTTTTAAAGGCACTTTGAACTGGCGGAGCGCGACCAAATTTACGCCACGGTTCGGCCGCGCAGGCGCGCATCTTGTGCAGTTATCGCGGACTCGCTGCTTGCACTGTAGCCGGAGCAGCAGGTGATTGACCAGGCTCGCAAGGGGCCGCCTTTTCTAATCTTCGCGGCGGTTCCCGTGGGCGCAGCCGCTCAATTTTTAGTTCCGCGTGTGGGGCTGAGAAAGGCGAACATTTTGAGACCTTTCCCGTCCCTTTCGCGCAACGCAAGTGAGAGTTACGCTCGTTTGAAGCTCGCCTAGGCAGACGCGGTCCCGCCTAGGCAGACGCGGTAAATGGTCTTCGAATTTTTAAAGGCACTTTGAACTGGCGGAACGCGACGAAATTTACGCCACGGTTCGGCCGCGCAGGCGCGCATCTTGTGCAGTTATCGCGGACTCGCTGCTTGCACTGTAGCCGGAGCAGCAGGTGATTGACCAGGCTCGCAAGGGGCCGCCTTTTCTAATCTTCGCGGCCGTTCCCGTGGGCGAATCCGCTCCATTTTTAGATCCGCGTGTGGGGCCGAGAAAGGCGAACATTTTGAGACCTTTCCCGTCCCTTTCGCGCAACGCAAGTGAGAGTTACGCTCGTTTGAAGCTCGCCTAGGCAGACGCGGTCCCGCCTAGGCAGACGCGGTAAATGGTCTTCGAATTTTTAAAGGCACTTTGAACTGGCGGAGCGCGACGAAATTTACGCCACGGTTCGGCCGCGCCGGCGCGCATCTTGTGCAGTTATCGCGGACTCGCTGCTTGCACTGTAGCCGGAGCAGCACGTGATTGACCAGGCTCGCAAGGGGCCGCCTTTTCTAATCTTCGCGGCCGTTCCCGTGGGCGAATCCGCTCCATTTTTAGATCCGCGTGTGGGGCCGAGAAAGGCGAACATTTTGAGACCTTTCCCGTCCCTTTCGCGCAACGCAAGTGAGAGTTACGCTCGTTTGAAGCTCGCCTAGGCAGACGCGGTCCCGCCTAGGCAGACGCGGTAAATGGTCTTCGAATTTTTAAAGGCACTTTGAACTGGCGGAGCGCGACGAAATTTACGCCACGGTTCGGCCGCGCCGGCGCGCATCTTGTGCAGTTATCGCGGACTCGCTGCTTGCACTGTAGCCGGAGCAGCACGTGATTGACCAGGCTCGCAAGGGGCCGCCTTTTCTAATCTTCGCGGCCGTTCCCGTGGGCGAATCCGCTCCATTTTTAGATCCGCGTGTGGGGCCGAGAAAGGCGAACATTTTGAGACCTTTCCCGTCCCTTTCGCGCAACGCAAGTGAGAGTTACGCTCGTTTGAAGCTCGCCTAGGCAGACGCGGTCCCGCCTAGGCAGACGCGGTTGCCTCCCCGGCGGACGCGGTAAATGGTCTTCGAATTTTTAAAGGCACTTTGAACTGGCGGAGCGCGACGAAATTTACGCCACGGTTCGGCCGCGCCGGCGCGCATCTTGTGCAGTTATCGCGGACTCGCTGCTTGCACTGTAGCCGGAGCAGCAGGTGATTGACCAGGCTCGCAAGGGGCCGCCTTTTCTAATCTTCGCGGCCGTTCCCGTGGGCGAATCCGCTCCATTTTTAGATCCGCGTGTGGGGCTGAGAAAGGCGAACATTTTGAGGCCTTTCCCGTCCCTTTCGCGCAACGCAAGTGAGAGTTACGCTCGTTTGAAGCTCGCCTAGGCAGACGCGGTCCCGCCTAGGCAGACGCGGTTGCCTCCCCGGCGGACGCGGTAAATGGTCTTCGAGTTTTTAAAGGCACTTTGAACTGGCGGAGCGCGACCAAATTTACGCCACGGTTCGGCCGCGCCGGCGCGCATCTTGTGCTGTCATCGCGGACTCGCTGCTTGCACTGTAGCCGGAGCAGCGGGTGATTGACCAGGCTCGCAAGGGGCCGCCTTTTCTAATCTTCGCGGCCGCTGCCGTGGGCGAATCCGCTCCATTTTTAGTTCCGCGCGTTGGGCTGAGAAAGGCGAACATTTTGAGACCTTTCTCGTCCCTTTCGCGCAACGCAAGTGAGAGTTACGCTCGTTTGAAGCTCGCCTAGGCAGACGCGGTCCCGCCTAGGCAGACGCGGTTGCCTCCCCGGCGGACGCGGTAAACGGTCTTCGAATTTTTAAAGGCACTTTGAACTGGCGGAGCGCGACGAAATTTACGCCACGGTTCGGCCGCGCCGGCGCGCATCTTGTGCAGTCATCGCCGACTCGCTGCTTCCACTGCAGCCGGAGCAGCGGGCGATTGACCAGGCTCGCAAGGGGCCGCCTTTTCTAATCTTCGCGGCTGTTCCCGTGGGCGCAGCCGCTCAATTTTTAGTTCCGCGTGTTGGGCTGAGAGAGGCGAATATTTTGAGACCTTTCCCGTCCCTTTCGCGCAACGCAAGTGAGAGTTACGCTCGTTTGAAGCTCGCCTAGGCAGACGCGGTCCCGCCTAGGCAGACGCGGTTGCCTCCCCGGCGGACGCGGTAAACGGTCTTCGAGTTTTTAAAGGCACTTTGAACTGGCGGAGCGCGACCAAATTTACGCCACGGTTCGGCCGCGCCGGCGCGCATCTTGTGCAGTCATCGCCGACCCGCTGCTTGCACTGTAGCCGGAGCAGCGGGCGATTGAGCAGTCTCGCAAGGGGCCGCCTTTTCTAATCTTCGCGGCCGTTCCCGTGGGCGAATCCGCTCCATTTTTAGATCCGCGTGTGGGGCTGAGAAAGGCGAACATTTTGAGACCTTTCCCGTCCCTTTCGCCCAACGCAAGTGAGAGTTACGCTCGTTTGAAGCTCGCCTAGGCAGACGCGGTTGCCTCCCCGGCGGACGCGGTAAATGGTCTTCGAGTTTTTAAAGGCACTTTGAACTGGCGGAGCGCGACCAAATTTACGCCACGGTTCGGCCGCGCCGGCGCGCATCTTGTGCTGTCATCGCGGACTCGCTGCTTGCACTGTAGCCGGAGCAGCGGGCGATTGACCAGTATCGCAAGGGGCCGCCTTTTCTAATCTTCGCGGCCGTTCCCGTGGGCGAATCCGCTCCATTTTTAGTTCCGCGCGTTGGGCTGAGAAAGGCGAACATTTTGAGACCTTTCCCGTCCGTTTCGCGCAACGCAAGTGAGAGTTACGCTCGTTTGAAGCTCGCCTAGGCAGACGCGGTCCCGCCTAGGCAGACGCGGTTGCCTCCCCGGCGGACGCGGTAAACGGTCTTCGAATTTTTAAAGGCACTTTGAACTGGCGGAGCGCGACGAAATTTACGCCACGGTTCGGCCGCGCCGGCGCGCATCTTGTGCAGTCATCGCCGACCCGCTGCGTCCACTGCAGCCGGAGCAGCGGGCGATTGACCAGTATCGCAAGGGGCCGCCTTTTCGAATTCTCGCGGCCGTTGCCTTGAGCGCAGCCGCTCAATTTCTAGTTGCGCGCGTTGGGCTGAGAAAGGCGAACATTTTGAGACCTTTCCCGTCCGTTTCGCGCAACGCAAGTGAGAGTTGCGCTCGTTTGAAGCTCGCCTAGGCAGACGCGGTCCCGCCTAGGCAGACGCGGTAAATTGTCTTCGAATTTTTAAAGGCACTTTGAACTGGCGGAGCGCGACGAAATTTACGCCACGGTTCGGCCGCGCCGGCGCGCATCTTGTGCAGTTATCGCGGACTCGCTGCTTGCACTGTAGCCGGAGCAGCAGGTGATTGACCAGGCTCGCAAGGGGCCGCCTTTTCTAATCTTCGCGGCCGTTCCCGTGGACGAATCCGCTCCATTTTTAGATCCGCGTGTGGGGCTGAGAAAGGCGAGCATTTTGAGACCTTTCTCGTCCCTTTCGCGCAACGCAAGTGAGAGTTACGCTCGTTTGAAGCTCGCCTAGGCAGACGCGGTCCCGCCTAGGCAGACGCGGTTGCCTCCCCGGCGGACGCGGTAAACGGTTTTCGAATATTTAAAGGCACTTTCACCTGGCGGAACGAGACGAAATTTACGCCACGTGTCGGCCGCGCTGCCGCCCATCTTGTGCAGTCCTCCTCGACCCGCTGCTTCCACTGTAGCCGGAGCAGCGGGTGATTGACCAGGTTCGCAAGGGGCCGCCTTTTCGAATGTTCACGGCCGTTCCCGTGGGCGCAGCCGCTCAATTTTTAGTTCCGCGTGTGGGGCTGAGAAAGGCGAATATTTTGAGACCTTTCCCGTCCCTTTCGCGCAACGGAAGGCAGAGTTACGTTCGTTTGAAGCCCGCTCCGGTAGACGCGCTTATGACCCGCGGGGGTCTGGGTACTTATCGCTGCATATATAAGGGGGCATACCGCCTAGGCAGACGCGAAACAGTAAAGCGTCCGCTTTGTCAGCAAAGTCCGAAACGGACCTCTCGACGCCCGGGAGGTGAATTCGGGCTTTAGGCGGCCTCGGCAGATGTGATTTTCATGAGTTTGTGCATTATTTATGCGAGTTTTGCGGCGAACGCGCCTCGAGTACGGCGGCTCGCCCGACGGCTATGTCCACGAGTACGGCTCGTGCGGGGCGCCGCGGAAGCGCGGTTGTGCGATGCCGCAGCAAAGCGCGCACGATTTGAGTGGCTTTTGCGGCGAACGCTCCTCGAGTACGGCGGTTCGCCCGATGACAATGTCCACGAGTACGGCTCGTGCGGGGCGCCGCGGAAGTGCTTTTTTGCGATGCCGCAGCAAAGCGCGCTCGATTTGAGGGGCTCTTGCCGCCAACGCGCCTCGAGTACGGCGGTTGGCCCGATGACAATGTCCACGAGTACGGCTCGTGCGGGGCGCCGGGGCAGCGCTTTCGTGCGATGCCGCAGGAAAGCGTGCACGATTTGAGCGGCTCTTGCGGCGAACGCGCCTCGAGTACGGCGGTTCGCCCGATGACCATGTCCACGAGTACGGCTCGTGCGGGGCGCCGGGGCAGCGCTTTCGTGCGATGCCGCAGGAAAGCGCGCACGATTTGAGCGGCTCTTGCGGCGAACGCGCCTCGAGTACGGCGGTTCGCCCGATGACCATGTCCACGAGTACGGCTCGTGCGGGGCGCCGGGGCAGCGCTTTCGTGCGATGCCGCAGGAAAGCGCGCACGATTTGAGCGGCTCTTGCGGCGAACGCGCCTCGAGTACGGCGCTTCGCCCGACGGCTATGTCCACGAGTACGGCTCGTGCGGGGCGCCGGGGATGCGCTTTTGTGCGATGCCGCAGCAAAGCGCGCACGATTTGTGGGGGTCTTGCCGCCAACGCGCCTCGAGTACGGCGGTTCGCCCGATGACAATGTCCACGAGTACGGCTCGTGCGGGGCGCCGGGGCAGCGCTTTCGTGCGATGCCGCAGGAAAGCGCGCACGATTTGAGCGGCTCTTGCGGCGAACGCGCCTCGAGTACGGCGGTTCGCCCGACGGCTATGTCCACGAGTACGGCTCGTGCGGGGCGCCGCGGAAGCGCGGCGTTGTGATGCCGCGGCAAAGCGCGCACGATTTGTGCGGCCCTTGCGGCGAAAGTGGCACGAGTACGGCGATTTACTCACCCACGGAGGTCTGGGTACTTATCGCTGCTATTATATGGGGGTCCCAGTGGAGCAGTCGGCGGCGCGCGCCCGCGTGTGCGCGCCGTGACCGGGTCTGATATGCGGCCTCGTGCCCAGCGTGTCCCCGTCCCTCGGACCCCACGGCATTCGTCTGCAGCCTCATCCGCGTCTGCGATAGGGGCTGGTTGTCGGACGACGCTGTTTCCACGTTTTACGAGGTGTGTTCCGTGCTACCCGGACTCGATTCCGTGCGAGCGCGCCGAAGACGCGGGCGTGTCCCGTCGTCTGGCGGCTTGGCCGTCTCGGCTACGCAGCAAGCGCCGTCCAGTTGCCTAATGCTGCGGCCCTAGAGGCCGATGTGCGCACTGGTGGGCGCGTTACAAATGCTTTGCCTAAAGGCACACGTGCTCTCTTGCCGCGTGGCGATTGCCGTACCTACGGGTCGGATGCCGCAGCGAGCTCGAACGATGCACGGGCAGCGCAAGCTGCCGCGAAAAAGATGCGTCGCGCGCTGGGGGTTTATGGCGGCCCTATCGGCGGCGACGAGGCACCCTTCTGGGGCGAAAAGGGAATGCCTATGCATCATACCTGGTTGATCCTGCCAGTAATCATATGCTTGTCTCAAAGATTAAGCCATGCATGTCTAAGTACATGCCGAAATAAGGCGAAACCGCGAATGGCTCATTAAATCAGTTATGGTTCCTTAGATCGTTTCTTTCTACTTGGACAACTGTGGCAATTCTAGAGCTAATACATGCATTGAGCCTGAAGGCCTTTGGCTGACGGGCGCTTTTATTAGACCAAGACCCATCGGGCTCTGCCCGTACTCTGTGGTGACTCTGGATAACTTTGTGCTGATCGCATGGCCATGAGCCGGCGACGTTTCTTTCAAGTGTCTGCCTTATCAACTTTCGATGGTAGGTTACTTGCCTACCATGGTTGTTACGGGTAACGGAGAATCAGGGTTCGATTCCGGAGAGGGAGCCTGAGAAACGGCTACCACATCCAAGGAAGGCAGCAGGCGCGCAAATTACCCACTCCCGGCACGGGGAGGTAGTGACGAAAAATAACAATACGGGACTCTTTTGAGGCCCCGTAATTGAAATGAGTACACTCTAAATCCTTTAACGAGGATCAATTGGAGGGCAAGTCTGGTGCCAGCAGCCGCGGTAATTCCAGCTCCAATAGCGTATACTAAAGCTGCTGCGGTTAAAAAGCTCGTAGTTGGATCTCAGTTCCAGACGAGTAGTGCATCTACCCGATGCGACGGCTCGGACTGAACATCATGCCGGTCCTCTCTTGGTGCCCTTCATTGGTGCGTCTCGAGGTGGCCTGCGCTTTTACTTTGAAAAAATTAGAGTGCTCAACGCAGGCGAGTCGCCTGAATAAACTTGCATGGAATAATAGAACAAGACCCCGTTTCTGTTCTGTTGGTTTTTGGAATACGGGGTAATGATTAAGAGGGACAGACGGGGGCATTCGTATTGCGGCGCTAGAGGTGAAATTCTTGGACCGTCGCAAGACGAACTACTGCGAAAGCATTTGCCAAGAATGTTTTCTTTGATCAAGAACGAAAGTCAGAGGTTCGAAGGCGATCAGATACCGCCCTAGTTCTGACCATAAACGATGCCAACCAGCGATCCGCCTGAGTTACTCAAATGACTCGGTGGGCAGCTTCCGGGAAACCAAAGTATTTGGGTTCCGGGGGAAGTATGGTTGCAAAGCTGAAACTTAAAGGAATTGACGGAAGGGCACCACCAGGAGTGGAGCCTGCGGCTTAATTTGACTCAACACGGGAAAACTTACCCGGCCCGGACACTGGGAGGATTGACAGATTGAGAGCTCTTTCTTGATTCGGTGGATGGTGGTGCATGGCCGTTCTTAGTTGGTGGAGCGATTTGTCTGGTTAATTCCGATAACGAACGAGACTCTAGCCTATTAAATAGGTGCGGGGTTCCCAGCACCTTACAACCTTCTTAGAGGGACAAGCGGCTCCTAGCCGCACGAAACAGAGCAATAACAGGTCTGTGATGCCCTTAGATGTCCGGGGCCGCACGCGCGCTACACTGAAGGAAGCAGCGTGTCTTTATCCCTGTCTGAAAAGACTGGGTAACCCGTGGAACTTCTTTCGTGATTGGGATAGGGGCTTGCAATTGTTCCCCTTGAACGAGGAATTCCCAGTAAGCGCGAGTCATAAGCTCGCGTTGATTACGTCCCTGCCCTTTGTACACACCGCCCGTCGCTACTACCGATTGAATGATTTAGTGAGGTCTTCGGACCGATGTCCGGCGCGGCCTTTCGGTTGCGCCGGTCTGTTGGAAAGATGACCAAACTTGATCATTTAGAGGAAGTAAAAGTCGTAACAAGGTTTCCGTAGGTGAACCTGCGGAAGGATCATTACCGGATTGTGCTTGTCACACCCGGCGCCGCCCCCACTTATAAGCGGGGGAAGGCCTCAACCGCGGAGTTGCGAGATTCTGAAGCCGCTTCTCTGCACAAACTGTTGCGCCCAGCGGAGCTCCGTCACCAAGGGAAAGTCGGACGGGCTGTATCCGCAGGTTTGAACGGCGTAACGCACCACTCATGGTGGGCTTTCGGTTGTCGACAACCGTCGAAGAGGCGCAAACAGAGCCGGTAGGCAGGCCGAGGGAAAGGCCTGCCCGCTGCCAAGGGAACGGCGGCGGCTGCTGCGAAGTACGAAAGGAAACGCTGCTCGCTGGCTTTGTCGTGTTGCGACCACGAGTCGGTAGGCGGGCCGAGGGAAAGGCCTGCCCGCTGCCAAGGGAACGGCGGCGGCTGCTGCGAAGTACGAAAGGAAACGCTGCTCGCTGGCTTTGTCGTGTTGCGACCACGAGTCGGTAGGCGGGCCGAGGGAAAGGCCTGCCCGCTGCCAAGGGAACGGCGGCGGCTGCTGCGAAGTACGAAAGGAAACGCTGCTCGCTGGCTTTGTCGTGTTGCGACCACGAGTCGGTAGGCGGGCCGAGGGAAAGGCCTGCCCGCTGCCAAGGGAACGGCGGCGGCTGCTGCGAAGTACGAGAGGAACCGCGGCTCGCTGGCTTTGTCGTGTTGCGACCACCAGTCGGTAGGCGGGCCGAGGGAAAGGCCTGCCCGCTGCCAAGGGAACGGCGGCGGCTGCTGCGAAGTACGAGAGGAACCGCGGCTCGCTGGCTGGGAAACTGCGCTTCTGCGCGACGCGCACGCGGCGGGACGCGCGCGGCCCAGGGAACGGCCGCGCGCGAAAGGTCTCGCACTGCGGGCGCGGAGTCTGACGCCGCGCCGACGGCGCGAAAGGAGGCACCGGGACCGAAAAGGACGAGGGATTATAATCCCGCACTTTGAACGCATTCGCGGCAGCCGGGTTCTCTTGCTGCTTCGTCCTTCCCAGCCTTCGAGTAGTCTGTCGGTGCGCTACCGAAACGCCGTCCATGGCACTGTGGCCGGTGGGCTCCTATTGCGGGAGTAGACTGATGAACGTCCGCTTTGCGGCTTGTTCCAAGTACGCGCTGCGTAGCCACGGCTAGGCGGTGCCTGTCTCCTTGCGAAGCAATGATGTGGCGAAATGGTCGAGTAGGGAGCAGCACGATGGCGCACCCGGGGGCGACCGGACCGGGGGGCGTTGGGAAAACCCCCTCCCCTACAAAAGGGTGCAGCAGCGGTAGGCGGTGATGACTCGCCTTGAAAGATGTGAACAGCAGTTGAGTGTGAACAGCAACAAAAAAAACCGCTGCTGGAGTCCGGGGGTAGCGTCGCTGCAGATCGCAGAAAGGTGCGTGAGGACGGTGGCACAGAGCTCCAAGAATGTATATTTCTAGCAAACGCCGGTGCTTCGAGGTGTTCTGCGGTCAGGCCCGTGCGGGCGGAGCGGGCGTGCCCAAGAAGGCACAAGAAGACCCACCTCTGATGAAGACCGGAATTGGAGCGTCACGCGTCGGCTCAGCACTTCTGCCTTAGTGGT
>NW_028317718.1:142118-159618 GCF_055824585.1 Amblyomma mixtum
CTTTGCCGTTCGGGCGCGTCTGGCCCGGTAGACGGGGTCGCTTTATTCGGACTTTGCCGTTCGGGCGCGTCTGCCCCGGTAGACGGGGTTGCCTCTTTCGGACTTTGCCGTTCCGGCGCGTCTGCCCCGGTAGACGGGGTCGCCTCTTTCGGACTTTGCCGTTCGGGCGCGTCTGCCCCGGTAGACGGGGTCGCCTCTTTCGGACTTTGCCGTTCGGGCGCGTCTGGCCCGGTAGACGGGGTCGCTTTATTCGGACTTTGCCGTTCGGGCGCGTCTGCCCCGGTAGACGGGGTCGCTTTATTCGGACTTTGCCGTTCGGGCGCGTCTGCCCCGGTAGACGGGGTTGCCTCTTTCGGACTTTGCCGTTCCGGCGCGTCTGCCCCGGTAGACGGGGTCGCTTTATTCGGACTTTGCCGTTCGGGCGCGTCTGCCCCGGTAGACGGGGTCGCTTTATTCGGACTTTGCCGTTCGGGCGCGTCTGCCCCGGTAGACGGGGTCGCCTCTTTCGGACTTTGCCGTTCGGGCGCGTCTGCCCCGGTAGACGGGGTCGCCTCTTTCGGACTTTGCCGTTCGGGCGCGTCTGGCCCGGTAGACGGGGTCGCTTTATTCGGACTTTGCCGTTCGGGCGCGTCTGCCCCGGTAGACGGGGTTGCCTCTTTCGGACTTTGCCGTTCGGGCGCGTCTGCCCCGGTAGACGGGGTTGCCTCTTTCGGACTTTGCCGTTCCGGCGCGTCTGCCCCGGTAGACGGGGTCGCTTTATTCGGACTTTGCCGTTCGGGCGCGTCTGCCCCGGTAGACGGGGTCGCTTTATTCGGACTTTGCCGTTCGGGCGCGTCTGCCCCGGTAGACGGGGTCGCCTCTTTCGGACTTTGCCGTTCGGGCGCGTCTGCCCCGGTAGACGGGGTCGCCTCTTTCGGACTTTGCCGTTCGGGCGCGTCTGGCCCGGTAGACGGGGTCGCTTTATTCGGACTTTGCCGTTCGGGCGCGTCTGCCCCGGTAGACGGGGTTGCCTCTTTCGGACTTTGCCGTTCCGGCGCGTCTGCCCCGGTAGACGGGGTCGCTTTATTCGGACTTTGCCGTTCGGGCGCGTCTGCCCCGGTAGACGGGGTCGCTTTATTCGGACTTTGCCGTTCGGGCGCGTCTGGCCCGGTAGACGGGGTCGCTTTATTCGGACTTTGCCGTTCGGGCGCGTCTGCCCCGGTAGACGGGGTTGCCTCTTTCGGACTTTGCCGTTCCGGCGCGTCTGCCCCGGTAGACGGGGTCGCTTTATTCGGACTTTGCCGTTCGGGCGCGTCTGCCCCGGTAGACGGGGTCGCTTTATTCGGACTTTGCCGTTCGGGCGCGTCTGCCCCGGTAGACGGGGTCGCTTTATTCGGACTTTGCCGTTCGGGCGCGTCTGCCCCGGTAGACGGGGTCGCCTCTTTCGGACTTTGCCGTTCGGGCGCGTCTGCCCCGGTAGACGGGGTCGCCTCTTTCGGACTTTGCCGTTCGGGCGCGTCTGCCCCGGTAGACGGGGTCGCTTTATTCGGACTTTGCCGTTCGGGCGCGTTCGCCCCGGCCGACGCGGGACGAAAGTCGTTTGCGACTTTGCCTTCCCTGTGTAGGGCGTTCAAAGGCGAATCTTTTGTTACCAATCTCGTCACTTTGCTGCCAGTCTGGGCCGAGATACGTGCGATTGAACGGTATCGCCTAGGCAGACGCGGTACGGGGTTTTCGAATTTTTAAAGGTCCTTTTCTTTGGCGGAGCACGACGAATTTTACAGCGCCGCGTCGGCCGCGCTGCGGCGCATCTTTTTCGATCATCACATTGCGGTCGGAGCAGCGGGCGATTAACCGCTCGCGACAGGGAGACTTTGACCATTTCAAACTTTTCACGGCCGGCCCCTATGTCTCAAGCCTACGAATTTGAAGTCAGTGTGCAGGCGAATCTTTTGCCACCGGTCCCGTCGTTTTCCTGCCATTCTCGCTCGAGATAGGGGCGATTCAACAGTCTCGCCTAGGCAGACGCGGTCCCGCCTAGGCAGACGCGGTTCCCTCCCCGGCGAACGCGGTAAATGGTCTTCGAGTTTTTAGAGGCACTTTTACCTGGCGGAACGCGACGAAATTTACGCCACGCGTCGGCCGCGCCGGCGCGCATCTTGTGCAGTCATCCCCGACCCGCTGCTTCCAATGTAGCCGGAGCAGCGGGTGATTGACCAGTCTCGCAAGGGGCCGCCTTTTCGAATTCTCGCGGCCGTCGCCTTGAGCGCAGCCGCTCAGTTTTTAGTTGCGCGCGTTGGGCTGAGAAGGGCGAACATTTTGAGACCTCTCCCGTCCCTTTCGCGCAACGCAAGGCAGAGTTACGCTCGTTTGAAGCTCGCCTAGGCAGACGCGGTCCCGCCTAGGCAGACGCGGTTGCCTCCCCGGCGGACGCGGTGAACGGTCTTCGAACTTTTAAGGGCACTTTTAACTGGCGGAACGCGACGAAATTTACGCCACGTGTCGGCCGCACCGCGACGCATCTTGTGCAGTCATCGCCGACTCGCTGCTTCCAATGCAGCCGGAGCAGCGGGCGATTGACCAGGCTCGCAAGGGGCCGCCTTTTGTAATCTTCGCGGCCGTTCCCGTGGGCGAATCCGCTCCATTTTTAGATCCGCGTGTGGGGCTGAGAAAGGCGAACATTTTGAGACCTTTCTCGTCCCTTTCGCGCAACGCGAGTGAGAGTTACGCTCGTTTGAAGCTCGCCTAGGCAGACGCGGTCCCGCCTAGGCAGACGCGGTAAATGGTCTTCGAATTTTTAAAGGCACTTTGAACTGGCGGAGCGCGACGAAATTTACGCCACGGTTCGGCCGCGCCGGCGCGCATCTTGTGCAGTTATCGCGGACTCGCTGCTTGCACTGTAGCCGGAGCAGCAGGTGATTGACCAGGCTCGCAAGGGGCCGCCTTTTCTAGTCTTCGCGGCGGTTCCCGTGGGCGCAGCCGCTCAATTTCTAGTTCCGCGCGTTGGGCTGAGAGAGGCGAACATTTTGAGACCTTTCCCGTCCCTTTCGCGCAACGCAAGTGAGAGTTACGCTCGTTTGAAGCTCGCCTAGGCAGACGCGGTCCCGCCTAGGCAGACGCGGTTGCCTCCCCGGCGGACGCGGTAAACGGTCTTCGAGTTTTTAAAGGCACTTTGAACTGGCGGAGCGCGACCAAATTTACGCCACGGTTCGGCCGCGCAGGCGCGCATCTTGTGCAGTTATCGCGGACTCGCTGCTTGCACTGTAGCCGGAGCAGCAGGTGATTGACCAGGCTCGCAAGGGGCCGCCTTTTCTAATCTTCGCGGCGGTTCCCGTGGGCGCAGCCGCTCAATTTTTAGTTCCGCGTGTGGGGCTGAGAAAGGCGAACATTTTGAGACCTTTCCCGTCCCTTTCGCGCAACGCAAGTGAGAGTTACGCTCGTTTGAAGCTCGCCTAGGCAGACGCGGTCCCGCCTAGGCAGACGCGGTAAATGGTCTTCGAATTTTTAAAGGCACTTTGAACTGGCGGAACGCGACGAAATTTACGCCACGGTTCGGCCGCGCAGGCGCGCATCTTGTGCAGTTATCGCGGACTCGCTGCTTGCACTGTAGCCGGAGCAGCAGGTGATTGACCAGGCTCGCAAGGGGCCGCCTTTTCTAATCTTCGCGGCCGTTCCCGTGGGCGAATCCGCTCCATTTTTAGATCCGCGTGTGGGGCCGAGAAAGGCGAACATTTTGAGACCTTTCCCGTCCCTTTCGCGCAACGCAAGTGAGAGTTACGCTCGTTTGAAGCTCGCCTAGGCAGACGCGGTCCCGCCTAGGCAGACGCGGTAAATGGTCTTCGAATTTTTAAAGGCACTTTGAACTGGCGGAGCGCGACGAAATTTACGCCACGGTTCGGCCGCGCCGGCGCGCATCTTGTGCAGTTATCGCGGACTCGCTGCTTGCACTGTAGCCGGAGCAGCACGTGATTGACCAGGCTCGCAAGGGGCCGCCTTTTCTAATCTTCGCGGCCGTTCCCGTGGGCGAATCCGCTCCATTTTTAGATCCGCGTGTGGGGCCGAGAAAGGCGAACATTTTGAGACCTTTCCCGTCCCTTTCGCGCAACGCAAGTGAGAGTTACGCTCGTTTGAAGCTCGCCTAGGCAGACGCGGTCCCGCCTAGGCAGACGCGGTAAATGGTCTTCGAATTTTTAAAGGCACTTTGAACTGGCGGAGCGCGACGAAATTTACGCCACGGTTCGGCCGCGCCGGCGCGCATCTTGTGCAGTTATCGCGGACTCGCTGCTTGCACTGTAGCCGGAGCAGCACGTGATTGACCAGGCTCGCAAGGGGCCGCCTTTTCTAATCTTCGCGGCCGTTCCCGTGGGCGAATCCGCTCCATTTTTAGATCCGCGTGTGGGGCCGAGAAAGGCGAACATTTTGAGACCTTTCCCGTCCCTTTCGCGCAACGCAAGTGAGAGTTACGCTCGTTTGAAGCTCGCCTAGGCAGACGCGGTCCCGCCTAGGCAGACGCGGTTGCCTCCCCGGCGGACGCGGTAAATGGTCTTCGAATTTTTAAAGGCACTTTGAACTGGCGGAGCGCGACGAAATTTACGCCACGGTTCGGCCGCGCCGGCGCGCATCTTGTGCAGTTATCGCGGACTCGCTGCTTGCACTGTAGCCGGAGCAGCAGGTGATTGACCAGGCTCGCAAGGGGCCGCCTTTTCTAATCTTCGCGGCCGTTCCCGTGGGCGAATCCGCTCCATTTTTAGATCCGCGTGTGGGGCTGAGAAAGGCGAACATTTTGAGGCCTTTCCCGTCCCTTTCGCGCAACGCAAGTGAGAGTTACGCTCGTTTGAAGCTCGCCTAGGCAGACGCGGTCCCGCCTAGGCAGACGCGGTTGCCTCCCCGGCGGACGCGGTAAATGGTCTTCGAGTTTTTAAAGGCACTTTGAACTGGCGGAGCGCGACCAAATTTACGCCACGGTTCGGCCGCGCCGGCGCGCATCTTGTGCTGTCATCGCGGACTCGCTGCTTGCACTGTAGCCGGAGCAGCGGGTGATTGACCAGGCTCGCAAGGGGCCGCCTTTTCTAATCTTCGCGGCCGCTGCCGTGGGCGAATCCGCTCCATTTTTAGTTCCGCGCGTTGGGCTGAGAAAGGCGAACATTTTGAGACCTTTCTCGTCCCTTTCGCGCAACGCAAGTGAGAGTTACGCTCGTTTGAAGCTCGCCTAGGCAGACGCGGTCCCGCCTAGGCAGACGCGGTTGCCTCCCCGGCGGACGCGGTAAACGGTCTTCGAATTTTTAAAGGCACTTTGAACTGGCGGAGCGCGACGAAATTTACGCCACGGTTCGGCCGCGCCGGCGCGCATCTTGTGCAGTCATCGCCGACTCGCTGCTTCCACTGCAGCCGGAGCAGCGGGCGATTGACCAGGCTCGCAAGGGGCCGCCTTTTCTAATCTTCGCGGCTGTTCCCGTGGGCGCAGCCGCTCAATTTTTAGTTCCGCGTGTTGGGCTGAGAGAGGCGAATATTTTGAGACCTTTCCCGTCCCTTTCGCGCAACGCAAGTGAGAGTTACGCTCGTTTGAAGCTCGCCTAGGCAGACGCGGTCCCGCCTAGGCAGACGCGGTTGCCTCCCCGGCGGACGCGGTAAACGGTCTTCGAGTTTTTAAAGGCACTTTGAACTGGCGGAGCGCGACCAAATTTACGCCACGGTTCGGCCGCGCCGGCGCGCATCTTGTGCAGTCATCGCCGACCCGCTGCTTGCACTGTAGCCGGAGCAGCGGGCGATTGAGCAGTCTCGCAAGGGGCCGCCTTTTCTAATCTTCGCGGCCGTTCCCGTGGGCGAATCCGCTCCATTTTTAGATCCGCGTGTGGGGCTGAGAAAGGCGAACATTTTGAGACCTTTCCCGTCCCTTTCGCCCAACGCAAGTGAGAGTCACGCTCGTTTGAAGCTCGCCTAGGCAGACGCGGTTGCCTCCCCGGCGGACGCGGTAAATGGTCTTCGAGTTTTTAAAGGCACTTTGAACTGGCGGAGCGCGACCAAATTTACGCCACGGTTCGGCCGCGCCGGCGCGCATCTTGTGCTGTCATCGCGGACTCGCTGCTTGCACTGTAGCCGGAGCAGCGGGCGATTGACCAGTATCGCAAGGGGCCGCCTTTTCTAATCTTCGCGGCCGTTCCCGTGGGCGAATCCGCTCCATTTTTAGTTCCGCGCGTTGGGCTGAGAAAGGCGAACATTTTGAGACCTTTCCCGTCCGTTTCGCGCAACGCAAGTGAGAGTTACGCTCGTTTGAAGCTCGCCTAGGCAGACGCGGTCCCGCCTAGGCAGACGCGGTTGCCTCCCCGGCGGACGCGGTAAACGGTCTTCGAATTTTTAAAGGCACTTTGAACTGGCGGAGCGCGACGAAATTTACGCCACGGTTCGGCCGCGCCGGCGCGCATCTTGTGCAGTCATCGCCGACCCGCTGCGTCCACTGCAGCCGGAGCAGCGGGCGATTGACCAGTATCGCAAGGGGCCGCCTTTTCGAATTCTCGCGGCCGTTGCCTTGAGCGCAGCCGCTCAATTTCTAGTTGCGCGCGTTGGGCTGAGAAAGGCGAACATTTTGAGACCTTTCCCGTCCGTTTCGCGCAACGCAAGTGAGAGTTGCGCTCGTTTGAAGCTCGCCTAGGCAGACGCGGTCCCGCCTAGGCAGACGCGGTAAATTGTCTTCGAATTTTTAAAGGCACTTTGAACTGGCGGAGCGCGACGAAATTTACGCCACGGTTCGGCCGCGCCGGCGCGCATCTTGTGCAGTTATCGCGGACTCGCTGCTTGCACTGTAGCCGGAGCAGCAGGTGATTGACCAGGCTCGCAAGGGGCCGCCTTTTCTAATCTTCGCGGCCGTTCCCGTGGACGAATCCGCTCCATTTTTAGATCCGCGTGTGGGGCTGAGAAAGGCGAGCATTTTGAGACCTTTCTCGTCCCTTTCGCGCAACGCAAGTGAGAGTTACGCTCGTTTGAAGCTCGCCTAGGCAGACGCGGTCCCGCCTAGGCAGACGCGGTTGCCTCCCCGGCGGACGCGGTAAACGGTTTTCGAATATTTAAAGGCACTTTCACCTGGCGGAACGAGACGAAATTTACGCCACGTGTCGGCCGCGCTGCCGCCCATCTTGTGCAGTCATCCCCGACCCGCTGCTTCCAATGTAGCCGGAGCAGCGGGTGATTGACCAGTCTCGCAAGGGGCCGCCTTTTCGAATTCTCGCGGCCGTCGCCTTGAGCGCAGCCGCTCAGTTTTTAGTTGCGCGCGTTGGGCTGAGAAGGGCGAACATTTTGAGACCTCTCCCGTCCCTTTCGCGCAACGCAAGGCAGAGTTACGCTCGTTTGAAGCTCGCCTAGGCAGACGCGGTCCCGCCTAGGCAGACGCGGTTGCCTCCCCGGCGGACGCGGTGAACGGTCTTCGAACTTTTAAGGGCACTTTTAACTGGCGGAACGCGACGAAATTTACGCCACGTGTCGGCCGCACCGCGACGCATCTTGTGCAGTCATCGCCGACTCGCTGCTTCCAATGCAGCCGGAGCAGCGGGCGATTGACCAGGCTCGCAAGGGGCCGCCTTTTGTAATCTTCGCGGCCGTTCCCGTGGGCGAATCCGCTCCATTTTTAGATCCGCGTGTGGGGCTGAGAAAGGCGAACATTTTGAGACCTTTCTCGTCCCTTTCGCGCAACGCGAGTGAGAGTTACGCTCGTTTGAAGCTCGCCTAGGCAGACGCGGTCCCGCCTAGGCAGACGCGGTAAATGGTCTTCGAATTTTTAAAGGCACTTTGAACTGGCGGAGCGCGACGAAATTTACGCCACGGTTCGGCCGCGCCGGCGCGCATCTTGTGCAGTTATCGCGGACTCGCTGCTTGCACTGTAGCCGGAGCAGCAGGTGATTGACCAGGCTCGCAAGGGGCCGCCTTTTCTAGTCTTCGCGGCGGTTCCCGTGGGCGCAGCCGCTCAATTTCTAGTTCCGCGCGTTGGGCTGAGAGAGGCGAACATTTTGAGACCTTTCCCGTCCCTTTCGCGCAACGCAAGTGAGAGTTACGCTCGTTTGAAGCTCGCCTAGGCAGACGCGGTCCCGCCTAGGCAGACGCGGTTGCCTCCCCGGCGGACGCGGTAAACGGTCTTCGAGTTTTTAAAGGCACTTTGAACTGGCGGAGCGCGACCAAATTTACGCCACGGTTCGGCCGCGCAGGCGCGCATCTTGTGCAGTTATCGCGGACTCGCTGCTTGCACTGTAGCCGGAGCAGCAGGTGATTGACCAGGCTCGCAAGGGGCCGCCTTTTCTAATCGTCGCGGCGGTTCCCGTGGGCGCAGCCGCTCAATTTTTAGTTCCGCGTGTGGGGCTGAGAAAGGCGAACATTTTGAGACCTTTCCCGTCCCTTTCGCGCAACGCAAGTGAGAGTTACGCTCGTTTGAAGCTCGCCTAGGCAGACGCGGTCCCGCCTAGGCAGACGCGGTAAATGGTCTTCGAATTTTTAAAGGCACTTTGAACTGGCGGAACGCGACGAAATTTACGCCACGGTTCGGCCGCGCAGGCGCGCATCTTGTGCAGTTATCGCGGACTCGCTGCTTGCACTGTAGCCGGAGCAGCAGGTGATTGACCAGGCTCGCAAGGGGCCGCCTTTTCTAATCTTCGCGGCCGTTCCCGTGGGCGAATCCGCTCCATTTTTAGATCCGCGTGTGGGGCCGAGAAAGGCGAACATTTTGAGACCTTTCCCGTCCCTTTCGCGCAACGCAAGTGAGAGTTACGCTCGTTTGAAGCTCGCCTAGGCAGACGCGGTCCCGCCTAGGCAGACGCGGTAAATGGTCTTCGAATTTTTAAAGGCACTTTGAACTGGCGGAGCGCGACGAAATTTACGCCACGGTTCGGCCGCGCCGGCGCGCATCTTGTGCAGTTATCGCGGACTCGCTGCTTGCACTGTAGCCGGAGCAGCACGTGATTGACCAGGCTCGCAAGGGGCCGCCTTTTCTAATCTTCGCGGCCGTTCCCGTGGGCGAATCCGCTCCATTTTTAGATCCGCGTGTGGGGCCGAGAAAGGCGAACATTTTGAGACCTTTCCCGTCCCTTTCGCGCAACGCAAGTGAGAGTTACGCTCGTTTGAAGCTCGCCTAGGCAGACGCGGTCCCGCCTAGGCAGACGCGGTAAATGGTCTTCGAATTTTTAAAGGCACTTTGAACTGGCGGAGCGCGACGAAATTTACGCCACGGTTCGGCCGCGCCGGCGCGCATCTTGTGCAGTTATCGCGGACTCGCTGCTTGCACTGTAGCCGGAGCAGCACGTGATTGACCAGGCTCGCAAGGGGCCGCCTTTTCTAATCTTCGCGGCCGTTCCCGTGGGCGAATCCGCTCCATTTTTAGATCCGCGTGTGGGGCCGAGAAAGGCGAACATTTTGAGGCCTTTCCCGTCCCTTTCGCGCAACGCAAGTGAGAGTTACGCTCGTTTGAAGCTCGCCTAGGCAGACGCGGTCCCGCCTAGGCAGACGCGGTTGCCTCCCCGGCGGACGCGGTAAATGGTCTTCGAATTTTTAAAGGCACTTTGAACTGGCGGAGCGCGACGAAATTTACGCCACGGTTCGGCCGCGCCGGCGCGCATCTTGTGCAGTTATCGCGGACTCGCTGCTTGCACTGTAGCCGGAGCAGCAGGTGATTGACCAGGCTCGCAAGGGGCCGCCTTTTCTAATCTTCGCGGCCGTTCCCGTGGGCGAATCCGCTCCATTTTTAGATCCGCGTGTGGGGCTGAGAAAGGCGAACATTTTGAGGCCTTTCCCGTCCCTTTCGCGCAACGCAAGTGAGAGTTACGCTCGTTTGAAGCTCGCCTAGGCAGACGCGGTCCCGCCTAGGCAGACGCGGTTGCCTCCCCGGCGGACGCGGTAAATGGTCTTCGAGTTTTTAAAGGCACTTTGAACTGGCGGAGCGCGACCAAATTTACGCCACGGTTCGGCCGCGCCGGCGCGCATCTTGTGCTGTCATCGCGGACTCGCTGCTTGCACTGTAGCCGGAGCAGCGGGTGATTGACCAGGCTCGCAAGGGGCCGCCTTTTCTAATCTTCGCGGCCGCTGCCGTGGGCGAATCCGCTCCATTTTTAGTTCCGCGCGTTGGGCTGAGAAAGGCGAACATTTTGAGACCTTTCTCGTCCCTTTCGCGCAACGCAAGTGAGAGTTACGCTCGTTTGAAGCTCGCCTAGGCAGACGCGGTCCCGCCTAGGCAGACGCGGTTGCCTCCCCGGCGGACGCGGTAAACGGTCTTCGAATTTTTAAAGGCACTTTGAACTGGCGGAGCGCGACGAAATTTACGCCACGGTTCGGCCGCGCCGGCGCGCATCTTGTGCAGTCATCGCCGACTCGCTGCTTCCACTGCAGCCGGAGCAGCGGGCGATTGACCAGGCTCGCAAGGGGCCGCCTTTTCTAATCTTCGCGGCTGTTCCCGTGGGCGCAGCCGCTCAATTTTTAGTTCCGCGTGTTGGGCTGAGAGAGGCGAATATTTTGAGACCTTTCCCGTCCCTTTCGCGCAACGCAAGTGAGAGTTACGCTCGTTTGAAGCTCGCCTAGGCAGACGCGGTCCCGCCTAGGCAGACGCGGTTGCCTCCCCGGCGGACGCGGTAAACGGTCTTCGAGTTTTTAAAGGCACTTTGAACTGGCGGAGCGCGACCAAATTTACGCCACGGTTCGGCCGCGCCGGCGCGCATCTTGTGCAGTCATCGCCGACCCGCTGCTTGCACTGTAGCCGGAGCAGCGGGCGATTGAGCAGTCTCGCAAGGGGCCGCCTTTTCTAATCTTCGCGGCCGTTCCCGTGGGCGAATCCGCTCCATTTTTAGATCCGCGTGTGGGGCTGAGAAAGGCGAACATTTTGAGACCTTTCCCGTCCCTTTCGCCCAACGCAAGTGAGAGTTACGCTCGTTTGAAGCTCGCCTAGGCAGACGCGGTTGCCTCCCCGGCGGACGCGGTAAATGGTCTTCGAGTTTTTAAAGGCACTTTGAACTGGCGGAGCGCGACCAAATTTACGCCACGGTTCGGCCGCGCCGGCGCGCATCTTGTGCTGTCATCGCGGACTCGCTGCTTGCACTGTAGCCGGAGCAGCGGGCGATTGACCAGTATCGCAAGGGGCCGCCTTTTCTAATCTTCGCGGCCGTTCCCGTGGGCGAATCCGCTCCATTTTTAGTTCCGCGCGTTGGGCTGAGAAAGGCGAACATTTTGAGACCTTTCCCGTCCGTTTCGCGCAACGCAAGTGAGAGTTACGCTCGTTTGAAGCTCGCCTAGGCAGACGCGGTCCCGCCTAGGCAGACGCGGTTGCCTCCCCGGCGGACGCGGTAAACGGTCTTCGAATTTTTAAAGGCACTTTGAACTGGCGGAGCGCGACGAAATTTACGCCACGGTTCGGCCGCGCCGGCGCGCATCTTGTGCAGTCATCGCCGACCCGCTGCGTCCACTGCAGCCGGAGCAGCGGGCGATTGACCAGTATCGCAAGGGGCCGCCTTTTCGAATTCTCGCGGCCGTTGCCTTGAGCGCAGCCGCTCAATTTCTAGTTGCGCGCGTTGGGCTGAGAAAGGCGAACATTTTGAGACCTTTCCCGTCCGTTTCGCGCAACGCAAGTGAGAGTTGCGCTCGTTTGAAGCTCGCCTAGGCAGACGCGGTCCCGCCTAGGCAGACGCGGTAAATTGTCTTCGAATTTTTAAAGGCACTTTGAACTGGCGGAGCGCGACGAAATTTACGCCACGGTTCGGCCGCGCCGGCGCGCATCTTGTGCAGTTATCGCGGACTCGCTGCTTGCACTGTAGCCGGAGCAGCAGGTGATTGACCAGGCTCGCAAGGGGCCGCCTTTTCTAATCTTCGCGGCCGTTCCCGTGGACGAATCCGCTCCATTTTTAGATCCGCGTGTGGGGCTGAGAAAGGCGAGCATTTTGAGACCTTTCTCGTCCCTTTCGCGCAACGCAAGTGAGAGTTACGCTCGTTTGAAGCTCGCCTAGGCAGACGCGGTCCCGCCTAGGCAGACGCGGTTGCCTCCCCGGCGGACGCGGTAAACGGTTTTCGAATATTTAAAGGCACTTTCACCTGGCGGAACGAGACGAAATTTACGCCACGTGTCGGCCGCGCTGCCGCCCATCTTGTGCAGTCCTCCTCGACCCGCTGCTTCCACTGTAGCCGGAGCAGCGGGTGATTGACCAGGTTCGCAAGGGGCCGCCTTTTCGAATGTTCACGGCCGTTCCCGTGGGCGCAGCCGCTCAATTTTTAGTTCCGCGTGTGGGGCTGAGAAAGGCGAATATTTTGAGACCTTTCCCGTCCCTTTCGCGCAACGGAAGGCAGAGTTACGTTCGTTTGAAGCCCGCTCCGGTAGACGCGCTTATGACCCGCGGGGGTCTGGGTACTTATCGCTGCATATATAAGGGGGCATACCGCCTAGGCAGACGCGAAACAGTAAAGCGTCCGCTTTGTCAGCAAAGTCCGAAACGGACCTCTCGACGCCCGGGAGGTGAATTCGGGCTTTAGGCGGCCTCGGCAGATGTGATTTTCATGAGTTTGTGCATTATTTATGCGAGTTTTGCGGCGAACGCGCCTCGAGTACGGCGGCTCGCCCGACGGCTATGTCCACGAGTACGGCTCGTGCGGGGCGCCGCGGAAGCGCGGTTGTGCGATGCCGCAGCAAAGCGCGCACGATTTGAGTGGCTTTTGCGGCGAACGCTCCTCGAGTACGGCGGTTCGCCCGATGACAATGTCCACGAGTACGGCTCGTGCGGGGCGCCGCGGAAGTGCTTTTTTGCGATGCCGCAGCAAAGCGCGCTCGATTTGAGGGGCTCTTGCCGCCAACGCGCCTCGAGTACGGCGGTTGGCCCGATGACAATGTCCACGAGTACGGCTCGTGCGGGGCGCCGGGGAAGCGCTTTTGTGCGATGCCGCAGGAAAGCGCGCACGTTTTGAGCGGCTCTTGCGGCGAACGCGCCTCGAGTACGGCGGTTCGCCCGACGGCTATGTCCACGAGTACGGCTCGTGCGGGGCGCCGGGGCAGCGCTTTCGTGCGATGCCGCAGGAAAGCGTGCACGATTTGAGCGGCTCTTGCGGCGAACGCGCCTCGAGTACGGCGGTTCGCCCGATGACCATGTCCACGAGTACGGCTCGTGCGGGGCGCCGGGGCAGCGCTTTCGTGCGATGCCGCAGGAAAGCGCGCACGATTTGAGCGGCTCTTGCGGCGAACGCGCCTCGAGTACGGCGGTTCGCCCGATGACCATGTCCACGAGTACGGCTCGTGCGGGGCGCCGGGGCAGCGCTTTCGTGCGATGCCGCAGGAAAGCGCGCACGATTTGAGCGGCTCTTGCGGCGAACGCGCCTCGAGTACGGCGCTTCGCCCGACGGCTATGTCCACGAGTACGGCTCGTGCGGGGCGCCGGGGATGCGCTTTTGTGCGATGCCGCAGCAAAGCGCGCACGATTTGTGGGGGTCTTGCCGCCAACGCGCCTCGAGTACGGCGGTTCGCCCGATGACAATGTCCACGAGTACGGCTCGTGCGGGGCGCCGGGGCAGCGCTTTCGTGCGATGCCGCAGGAAAGCGCGCACGATTTGAGCGGCTCTTGCGGCGAACGCGCCTCGAGTACGGCGGTTCGCCCGACGGCTATGTCCACGAGTACGGCTCGTGCGGGGCGCCGCGGAAGCGCGGCGTTGTGATGCCGCGGCAAAGCGCGCACGATTTGTGCGGCCCTTGCGGCGAAAGTGGCACGAGTACGGCGATTTACTCACCCACGGAGGTCTGGGTACTTATCGCTGCTATTATATGGGGGTCCCAGTGGAGCAGTCGGCGGCGCGCGCCCGCGTGTGCGCGCCGTGACCGGGTCTGATATGCGGCCTCGTGCCCAGCGTGTCCCCGTCCCTCGGACCCCACGGCATTCGTCTGCAGCCTCATCCGCGTCTGCGATAGGGGCTGGTTGTCGGACGACGCTGTTTCCACGTTTTACGAGGTGTGTTCCGTGCTACCCGGACTCGATTCCGTGCGAGCGCGCCGAAGACGCGGGCGTGTCCCGTCGTCTGGCGGCTTGGCCGTCTCGGCTACGCAGCAAGCGCCGTCCAGTTGCCTAATGCTGCGGCCCTAGAGGCCGATGTGCGCACTGGTGGGCGCGTTACAAATGCTTTGCCTAAAGGCACACGTGCTCTCTTGCCGCGTGGCGATTGCCGTACCTACGGGTCGGATGCCGCAGCGAGCTCGAACGATGCACGGGCAGCGCAAGCTGCCGCGAAAAAGATGCGTCGCGCGCTGGGGGTTTATGGCGGCCCTATCGGCGGCGACGAGGCACCCTTCTGGGGCGAAAAGGGAATGCCTATGCATCATACCTGGTTGATCCTGCCAGTAATCATATGCTTGTCTCAAAGATTAAGCCATGCATGTCTAAGTACATGCCGAAATAAGGCGAAACCGCGAATGGCTCATTAAATCAGTTATGGTTCCTTAGATCGTTTCTTTCTACTTGGACAACTGTGGCAATTCTAGAGCTAATACATGCATTGAGCCTGAAGGCCTTTGGCTGACGGGCGCTTTTATTAGACCAAGACCCATCGGGCTCTGCCCGTACTCTGTGGTGACTCTGGATAACTTTGTGCTGATCGCATGGCCATGAGCCGGCGACGTTTCTTTCAAGTGTCTGCCTTATCAACTTTCGATGGTAGGTTACTTGCCTACCATGGTTGTTACGGGTAACGGAGAATCAGGGTTCGATTCCGGAGAGGGAGCCTGAGAAACGGCTACCACATCCAAGGAAGGCAGCAGGCGCGCAAATTACCCACTCCCGGCACGGGGAGGTAGTGACGAAAAATAACAATACGGGACTCTTTTGAGGCCCCGTAATTGAAATGAGTACACTCTAAATCCTTTAACGAGGATCAATTGGAGGGCAAGTCTGGTGCCAGCAGCCGCGGTAATTCCAGCTCCAATAGCGTATACTAAAGCTGCTGCGGTTAAAAAGCTCGTAGTTGGATCTCAGTTCCAGACGAGTAGTGCATCTACCCGATGCGACGGCTCGGACTGAACATCATGCCGGTCCTCTCTTGGTGCCCTTCATTGGTGCGTCTCGAGGTGGCCTGCGCTTTTACTTTGAAAAAATTAGAGTGCTCAACGCAGGCGAGTCGCCTGAATAAACTTGCATGGAATAATAGAACAAGACCCCGTTTCTGTTCTGTTGGTTTTTGGAATACGGGGTAATGATTAAGAGGGACAGACGGGGGCATTCGTATTGCGGCGCTAGAGGTGAAATTCTTGGACCGTCGCAAGACGAACTACTGCGAAAGCATTTGCCAAGAATGTTTTCTTTGATCAAGAACGAAAGTCAGAGGTTCGAAGGCGATCAGATACCGCCCTAGTTCTGACCATAAACGATGCCAACCAGCGATCCGCCTGAGTTACTCAAATGACTCGGCGGGCAGCTTCCGGGAAACCAAAGTATTTGGGTTCCGGGGGAAGTATGGTTGCAAAGCTGAAACTTAAAGGAATTGACGGAAGGGCACCACCAGGAGTGGAGCCTGCGGCTTAATTTGACTCAACACGGGAAAACTTACCCGGCCCGGACACTGGGAGGATTGACAGATTGAGAGCTCTTTCTTGATTCGGTGGATGGTGGTGCATGGCCGTTCTTAGTTGGTGGAGCGATTTGTCTGGTTAATTCCGATAACGAACGAGACTCTAGCCTATTAAATAGGTGCGGGGTTCCCAGCACCTTACAACCTTCTTAGAGGGACAAGCGGCTCCTAGCCGCACGAAACAGAGCAATAACAGGTCTGTGATGCCCTTAGATGTCCGGGGCCGCACGCGCGCTACACTGAAGGAAGCAGCGTGTCTTTATCCCTGTCTGAAAAGACTGGGTAACCCGTGGAACTTCTTTCGTGATTGGGATAGGGGCTTGCAATTGTTCCCCTTGAACGAGGAATTCCCAGTAAGCGCGAGTCATAAGCTCGCGTTGATTACGTCCCTGCCCTTTGTACACACCGCCCGTCGCTACTACCGATTGAATGATTTAGTGAGGTCTTCGGACCGATGTCCGGCGCGGCCTTTCGGTTGCGCCGGTCTGTTGGAAAGATGACCAAACTTGATCATTTAGAGGAAGTAAAAGTCGTAACAAGGTTTCCGTAGGTGAACCTGCGGAAGGATCATTACCGGATTGTGCTTGTCACACCCGGCGCCGCCCCCACTTATAAGCGGGGGAAGGCCTCAACCGCGGAGTTGCGAGATTCTGAAGCCGCTTCTCTGCACAAACTGTTGCGCCCAGCGGAGCTCCGTCACCAAGGGAAAGTCGGACGGGCTGTATCCGCAGGTTTGAACGGCGTAACGCACCACTCATGGTGGGCTTTCGGTTGTCGACAACCGTCGAAGAGGCGCAAACAGAGCCGGTAGGCAGGCCGAGGGAAAGGCCTGCCCGCTGCCAAGGGAACGGCGGCGGCTGCTGCGAAGTACGAAAGGAAACGCTGCTCGCTGGCTTTGTCGTGTTGCGACCACGAGTCGGTAGGCGGGCCGAGGGAAAGGCCTGCCCGCTGCCAAGGGAACGGCGGCGGCTGCTGCGAAGTACGAAAGGAAACGCTGCTCGCTGGCTTTGTCGTGTTGCGACCACGAGTCGGTAGGCGGGCCGAGGGAAAGGCCTGCCCGCTGCCAAGGGAACGGCGGCGGCTGCTGCGAAGTACGAAAGGAAACGCTGCTCGCTGGCTTTGTCGTGTTGCGACCACGAGTCGGTAGGCGGGCCGAGGGAAAGGCCTGCCCGCTGCCAAGGGAACGGCGGCGGCTGCTGCGAAGTACGAGAGGAACCGCGGCTCGCTGGCTTTGTCGTGTTGCGACCACCAGTCGGTAGGCGGGCCGAGGGAAAGGCCTGCCCGCTGCCAAGGGAACGGCGGCGGCTGCTGCGAAGTACGAGAGGAACCGCGGCTCGCTGGCTGGGAAACTGCGCTTCTGCGCGACGCGCACGCGGCGGGACGCGCGCGGCCCAGGGAACGGCCGCGCGCGAAAGGTCTCGCACTGCGGGCGCGGAGTCTGACGCCGCGCCGACGGCGCGAAAGGAGGCACCGGGACCGAAAAGGACGAGGGATTATAATCCCGCACTTTGAACGCATTCGCGGCAGCCGGGTTCTCTTGCTGCTTCGTCCTTCCCAGCCTTCGAGTAGTCTGTCGGTGCGCTACCGAAACGCCGTCCATGGCACTGTGGCCGGTGGGCTCCTATTGCGGGAGTAGACTGATGAACGTCCGCTTTGCGGCTTGTTCCAAGTACGCGCTGCGTAGCCACGGCTAGGCGGTGCCTGTCTCCTTGCGAAGCAATGATGTGGCGAAATGGTCGAGTAGGGAGCAGCACGATGGCGCACCCGGGGGCGACCGGACCGGGGGGCGTTGGGAAAACCCCCTCCCCTACAAAAGGGTGCAGCAGCGGTAGGCGGTGATGACTCGCCTTGAAAGATGTGAACAGCAGTTGAGTGTGAACAGCAACAAAAAAAACCGCTGCTGGAGTCCGGGGGTAGCGTCGCTGCAGATCGCAGAAAGGTGCGTGAGGACGGTGGCACAGAGCTCCAA
>NW_028317718.1:167118-179618 GCF_055824585.1 Amblyomma mixtum
TCGCCTCTTTCGGACTTTGCCGTTCGGGCGCGTCTGCCCCGGTAGACGGGGTCGCCTCTTTCGGACTTTGCCGTTCGGGCGCGTCTGGCCCGGTAGACGGGGTCGCTTTATTCGGACTTTGCCGTTCGGGCGCGTCTGCCCCGGTAGACGGGGTCGCTTTATTCGGACTTTGCCGTTCGGGCGCGTCTGCCCCGGTAGACGGGGTTGCCTCTTTCGGACTTTGCCGTTCCGGCGCGTCTGCCCCGGTAGACGGGGTCGCTTTATTCGGACTTTGCCGTTCGGGCGCGTCTGCCCCGGTAGACGGGGTCGCTTTATTCGGACTTTGCCGTTCGGGCGCGTCTGCCCCGGTAGACGGGGTCGCCTCTTTCGGACTTTGCCGTTCGGGCGCGTCTGCCCCGGTAGACGGGGTCGCCTCTTTCGGACTTTGCCGTTCGGGCGCGTCTGGCCCGGTAGACGGGGTCGCTTTATTCGGACTTTGCCGTTCGGGCGCGTCTGCCCCGGTAGACGGGGTTGCCTCTTTCGGACTTTGCCGTTCCGGCGCGTCTGCCCCGGTAGACGCGGTTGCCTCTTTCGGACTTTGCCGTTCCGGCGCGTCTGCCCCGGTAGACGGGGTCGCTTTATTCGGACTTTGCCGTTCGGGCGCGTCTGCCCCGGTAGACGGGGTCGCTTTATTCGGACTTTGCCGTTCGGGCGCGTCTGCCCCGGTAGACGGGGTCGCCTCTTTCGGACTTTGCCGTTCGGGCGCGTCTGCCCCGGTAGACGGGGTCGCCTCTTTCGGACTTTGCCGTTCGGGCGCGTCTGGCCCGGTAGACGGGGTCGCTTTATTCGGACTTTGCCGTTCGGGCGCGTCTGCCCCGGTAGACGGGGTTGCCTCTTTCGGACTTTGCCGTTCCGGCGCGTCTGCCCCGGTAGACGGGGTCGCTTTATTCGGACTTTGCCGTTCGGGCGCGTCTGCCCCGGTAGACGGGGTCGCTTTATTCGGACTTTGCCGTTCGGGCGCGTCTGGCCCGGTAGACGGGGTCGCTTTATTCGGACTTTGCCGTTCGGGCGCGTCTGCCCCGGTAGACGGGGTTGCCTCTTTCGGACTTTGCCGTTCCGGCGCGTCTGCCCCGGTAGACGGGGTCGCTTTATTCGGACTTTGCCGTTCGGGCGCGTCTGCCCCGGTAGACGGGGTCGCTTTATTCGGACTTTGCCGTTCGGGCGCGTCTGCCCCGGTAGACGGGGTCGCCTCTTTCGGACTTTGCCGTTCGGGCGCGTCTGCCCCGGTAGACGGGGTCGCCTCTTTCGGACTTTGCCGTTCGGGCGCGTCTGGCCCGGTAGACGGGGTCGCTTTATTCGGACTTTGCCGTTCCGGCGCGTCTGCCCCGGTAGACGGGGTCGCTTTATTCGGACTTTGCCGTTCGGGCGCGTCTGCCCCGGTAGACGGGGTCGCTTTATTCGGACTTTGCCGTTCGGGCGCGTCTGGCCCGGTAGACGGGGTCGCTTTATTCGGACTTTGCCGTTCGGGCGCGTCTGCCCCGGTAGACGGGGTTGCCTCTTTCGGACTTTGCCGTTCCGGCGCGTCTGCCCCGGTAGACGGGGTCGCTTTATTCGGACTTTGCCGTTCGGGCGCGTCTGCCCCGGTAGACGGGGTCGCTTTATTCGGACTTTGCCGTTCGGGCGCGTCTGCCCCGGTAGACGGGGTCGCTTTATTCGGACTTTGCCGTTCGGGCGCGTCTGCCCCGGTAGACGGGGTCGCCTCTTTCGGACTTTGCCGTTCGGGCGCGTCTGCCCCGGTAGACGGGGTCGCCTCTTTCGGACTTTGCCGTTCGGGCGCGTCTGCCCCGGTAGACGGGGTCGCTTTATTCGGACTTTGCCGTTCGGGCGCGTTCGCCCCGGCCGACGCGGGACGAAAGTCGTTTGCGACTTTGCCTTCCCTGTGTAGGGCGTTCAAAGGCGAATCTTTTGTTACCAATCTCGTCACTTTGCTGCCAGTCTGGGCCGAGATACGTGCGATTGAACGGTATCGCCTAGGCAGACGCGGTACGGGGTTTTCGAATTTTTAAAGGTCCTTTTCTTTGGCGGAGCACGACGAATTTTACAGCGCCGCGTCGGCCGCGCTGCGGCGCATCTTTTTCGATCATCACATTGCGGTCGGAGCAGCGGGCGATTAACCGCTCGCGACAGGGAGACTTTGACCATTTCAAACTTTTCACGGCCGGCCCCTATGTCTCAAGCCTACGAATTTGAAGTCAGTGTGCAGGCGAATCTTTTGCCACCGGTCCCGTCGTTTTCCTGCCATTCTCGCTCGAGATAGGGGCGATTCAACAGTCTCGCCTAGGCAGACGCGGTCCCGCCTAGGCAGACGCGGTTCCCTCCCCGGCGAACGCGGTAAATGGTCTTCGAGTTTTTAGAGGCACTTTTACCTGGCGGAACGCGACGAAATTTACGCCACGCGTCGGCCGCGCCGGCGCGCATCTTGTGCAGTCATCCCCGACCCGCTGCTTCCAATGTAGCCGGAGCAGCGGGTGATTGACCAGTCTCGCAAGGGGCCGCCTTTTCGAATTCTCGCGGCCGTCGCCTTGAGCGCAGCCGCTCAGTTTTTAGTTGCGCGCGTTGGGCTGAGAAGGGCGAACATTTTGAGACCTCTCCCGTCCCTTTCGCGCAACGCAAGGCAGAGTTACGCTCGTTTGAAGCTCGCCTAGGCAGACGCGGTCCCGCCTAGGCAGACGCGGTTGCCTCCCCGGCGGACGCGGTGAACGGTCTTCGAACTTTTAAGGGCACTTTTAACTGGCGGAACGCGACGAAATTTACGCCACGTGTCGGCCGCACCGCGACGCATCTTGTGCAGTCATCGCCGACTCGCTGCTTCCAATGCAGCCGGAGCAGCGGGCGATTGACCAGGCTCGCAAGGGGCCGCCTTTTGTAATCTTCGCGGCCGTTCCCGTGGGCGAATCCGCTCCATTTTTAGATCCGCGTGTGGGGCTGAGAAAGGCGAACATTTTGAGACCTTTCTCGTCCCTTTCGCGCAACGCGAGTGAGAGTTACGCTCGTTTGAAGCTCGCCTAGGCAGACGCGGTCCCGCCTAGGCAGACGCGGTAAATGGTCTTCGAATTTTTAAAGGCACTTTGAACTGGCGGAGCGCGACGAAATTTACGCCACGGTTCGGCCGCGCCGGCGCGCATCTTGTGCAGTTATCGCGGACTCGCTGCTTGCACTGTAGCCGGAGCAGCAGGTGATTGACCAGGCTCGCAAGGGGCCGCCTTTTCTAGTCTTCGCGGCGGTTCCCGTGGGCGCAGCCGCTCAATTTCTAGTTCCGCGCGTTGGGCTGAGAGAGGCGAACATTTTGAGACCTTTCCCGTCCCTTTCGCGCAACGCAAGTGAGAGTTACGCTCGTTTGAAGCTCGCCTAGGCAGACGCGGTCCCGCCTAGGCAGACGCGGTTGCCTCCCCGGCGGACGCGGTAAACGGTCTTCGAGTTTTTAAAGGCACTTTGAACTGGCGGAGCGCGACCAAATTTACGCCACGGTTCGGCCGCGCAGGCGCGCATCTTGTGCAGTTATCGCGGACTCGCTGCTTGCACTGTAGCCGGAGCAGCAGGTGATTGACCAGGCTCGCAAGGGGCCGCCTTTTCTAATCTTCGCGGCGGTTCCCGTGGGCGCAGCCGCTCAATTTTTAGTTCCGCGTGTGGGGCTGAGAAAGGCGAACATTTTGAGACCTTTCCCGTCCCTTTCGCGCAACGCAAGTGAGAGTTACGCTCGTTTGAAGCTCGCCTAGGCAGACGCGGTCCCGCCTAGGCAGACGCGGTAAATGGTCTTCGAATTTTTAAAGGCACTTTGAACTGGCGGAACGCGACGAAATTTACGCCACGGTTCGGCCGCGCAGGCGCGCATCTTGTGCAGTTATCGCGGACTCGCTGCTTGCACTGTAGCCGGAGCAGCAGGTGATTGACCAGGCTCGCAAGGGGCCGCCTTTTCTAATCTTCGCGGCCGTTCCCGTGGGCGAATCCGCTCCATTTTTAGATCCGCGTGTGGGGCCGAGAAAGGCGAACATTTTGAGACCTTTCCCGTCCCTTTCGCGCAACGCAAGTGAGAGTTACGCTCGTTTGAAGCTCGCCTAGGCAGACGCGGTCCCGCCTAGGCAGACGCGGTAAATGGTCTTCGAATTTTTAAAGGCACTTTGAACTGGCGGAGCGCGACGAAATTTACGCCACGGTTCGGCCGCGCCGGCGCGCATCTTGTGCAGTTATCGCGGACTCGCTGCTTGCACTGTAGCCGGAGCAGCACGTGATTGACCAGGCTCGCAAGGGGCCGCCTTTTCTAATCTTCGCGGCCGTTCCCGTGGGCGAATCCGCTCCATTTTTAGATCCGCGTGTGGGGCCGAGAAAGGCGAACATTTTGAGACCTTTCCCGTCCCTTTCGCGCAACGCAAGTGAGAGTTACGCTCGTTTGAAGCTCGCCTAGGCAGACGCGGTCCCGCCTAGGCAGACGCGGTAAATGGTCTTCGAATTTTTAAAGGCACTTTGAACTGGCGGAGCGCGACGAAATTTACGCCACGGTTCGGCCGCGCCGGCGCGCATCTTGTGCAGTTATCGCGGACTCGCTGCTTGCACTGTAGCCGGAGCAGCACGTGATTGACCAGGCTCGCAAGGGGCCGCCTTTTCTAATCTTCGCGGCCGTTCCCGTGGGCGAATCCGCTCCATTTTTAGATCCGCGTGTGGGGCCGAGAAAGGCGAACATTTTGAGGCCTTTCCCGTCCCTTTCGCGCAACGCAAGTGAGAGTTACGCTCGTTTGAAGCTCGCCTAGGCAGACGCGGTCCCGCCTAGGCAGACGCGGTTGCCTCCCCGGCGGACGCGGTAAATGGTCTTCGAATTTTTAAAGGCACTTTGAACTGGCGGAGCGCGACGAAATTTACGCCACGGTTCGGCCGCGCCGGCGCGCATCTTGTGCAGTTATCGCGGACTCGCTGCTTGCACTGTAGCCGGAGCAGCAGGTGATTGACCAGGCTCGCAAGGGGCCGCCTTTTCTAATCTTCGCGGCCGTTCCCGTGGGCGAATCCGCTCCATTTTTAGATCCGCGTGTGGGGCTGAGAAAGGCGAACATTTTGAGGCCTTTCCCGTCCCTTTCGCGCAACGCAAGTGAGAGTTACGCTCGTTTGAAGCTCGCCTAGGCAGACGCGGTCCCGCCTAGGCAGACGCGGTTGCCTCCCCGGCGGACGCGGTAAATGGTCTTCGAGTTTTTAAAGGCACTTTGAACTGGCGGAGCGCGACCAAATTTACGCCACGGTTCGGCCGCGCCGGCGCGCATCTTGTGCTGTCATCGCGGACTCGCTGCTTGCACTGTAGCCGGAGCAGCGGGTGATTGACCAGGCTCGCAAGGGGCCGCCTTTTCTAATCTTCGCGGCCGCTGCCGTGGGCGAATCCGCTCCATTTTTAGTTCCGCGCGTTGGGCTGAGAAAGGCGAACATTTTGAGACCTTTCTCGTCCCTTTCGCGCAACGCAAGTGAGAGTTACGCTCGTTTGAAGCTCGCCTAGGCAGACGCGGTCCCGCCTAGGCAGACGCGGTTGCCTCCCCGGCGGACGCGGTAAACGGTCTTCGAATTTTTAAAGGCACTTTGAACTGGCGGAGCGCGACGAAATTTACGCCACGGTTCGGCCGCGCCGGCGCGCATCTTGTGCAGTCATCGCCGACTCGCTGCTTCCACTGCAGCCGGAGCAGCGGGCGATTGACCAGGCTCGCAAGGGGCCGCCTTTTCTAATCTTCGCGGCTGTTCCCGTGGGCGCAGCCGCTCAATTTTTAGTTCCGCGTGTTGGGCTGAGAGAGGCGAATATTTTGAGACCTTTCCCGTCCCTTTCGCGCAACGCAAGTGAGAGTTACGCTCGTTTGAAGCTCGCCTAGGCAGACGCGGTCCCGCCTAGGCAGACGCGGTTGCCTCCCCGGCGGACGCGGTAAACGGTCTTCGAGTTTTTAAAGGCACTTTGAACTGGCGGAGCGCGACCAAATTTACGCCACGGTTCGGCCGCGCCGGCGCGCATCTTGTGCAGTCATCGCCGACCCGCTGCTTGCACTGTAGCCGGAGCAGCGGGCGATTGAGCAGTCTCGCAAGGGGCCGCCTTTTCTAATCTTCGCGGCCGTTCCCGTGGGCGAATCCGCTCCATTTTTAGATCCGCGTGTGGGGCTGAGAAAGGCGAACATTTTGAGACCTTTCCCGTCCCTTTCGCCCAACGCAAGTGAGAGTTACGCTCGTTTGAAGCTCGCCTAGGCAGACGCGGTTGCCTCCCCGGCGGACGCGGTAAATGGTCTTCGAGTTTTTAAAGGCACTTTGAACTGGCGGAGCGCGACCAAATTTACGCCACGGTTCGGCCGCGCCGGCGCGCATCTTGTGCTGTCATCGCGGACTCGCTGCTTGCACTGTAGCCGGAGCAGCGGGCGATTGACCAGTATCGCAAGGGGCCGCCTTTTCTAATCTTCGCGGCCGTTCCCGTGGGCGAATCCGCTCCATTTTTAGTTCCGCGCGTTGGGCTGAGAAAGGCGAACATTTTGAGACCTTTCCCGTCCGTTTCGCGCAACGCAAGTGAGAGTTACGCTCGTTTGAAGCTCGCCTAGGCAGACGCGGTCCCGCCTAGGCAGACGCGGTTGCCTCCCCGGCGGACGCGGTAAACGGTCTTCGAATTTTTAAAGGCACTTTGAACTGGCGGAGCGCGACGAAATTTACGCCACGGTTCGGCCGCGCCGGCGCGCATCTTGTGCAGTCATCGCCGACCCGCTGCGTCCACTGCAGCCGGAGCAGCGGGCGATTGACCAGTATCGCAAGGGGCCGCCTTTTCGAATTCTCGCGGCCGTTGCCTTGAGCGCAGCCGCTCAATTTCTAGTTGCGCGCGTTGGGCTGAGAAAGGCGAACATTTTGAGACCTTTCCCGTCCGTTTCGCGCAACGCAAGTGAGAGTTGCGCTCGTTTGAAGCTCGCCTAGGCAGACGCGGTCCCGCCTAGGCAGACGCGGTAAATTGTCTTCGAATTTTTAAAGGCACTTTGAACTGGCGGAGCGCGACGAAATTTACGCCACGGTTCGGCCGCGCCGGCGCGCATCTTGTGCAGTTATCGCGGACTCGCTGCTTGCACTGTAGCCGGAGCAGCAGGTGATTGACCAGGCTCGCAAGGGGCCGCCTTTTCTAATCTTCGCGGCCGTTCCCGTGGACGAATCCGCTCCATTTTTAGATCCGCGTGTGGGGCTGAGAAAGGCGAGCATTTTGAGACCTTTCTCGTCCCTTTCGCGCAACGCAAGTGAGAGTTACGCTCGTTTGAAGCTCGCCTAGGCAGACGCGGTCCCGCCTAGGCAGACGCGGTTGCCTCCCCGGCGGACGCGGTAAACGGTTTTCGAATATTTAAAGGCACTTTCACCTGGCGGAACGAGACGAAATTTACGCCACGTGTCGGCCGCGCTGCCGCCCATCTTGTGCAGTCCTCCTCGACCCGCTGCTTCCACTGTAGCCGGAGCAGCGGGTGATTGACCAGGTTCGCAAGGGGCCGCCTTTTCGAATGTTCACGGCCGTTCCCGTGGGCGCAGCCGCTCAATTTTTAGTTCCGCGTGTGGGGCTGAGAAAGGCGAATATTTTGAGACCTTTCCCGTCCCTTTCGCGCAACGGAAGGCAGAGTTACGTTCGTTTGAAGCCCGCTCCGGTAGACGCGCTTATGACCCGCGGGGGTCTGGGTACTTATCGCTGCATATATAAGGGGGCATACCGCCTAGGCAGACGCGAAACAGTAAAGCGTCCGCTTTGTCAGCAAAGTCCGAAACGGACCTCTCGACGCCCGGGAGGTGAATTCGGGCTTTAGGCGGCCTCGGCAGATGTGATTTTCATGAGTTTGTGCATTATTTATGCGAGTTTTGCGGCGAACGCGCCTCGAGTACGGCGGCTCGCCCGACGGCTATGTCCACGAGTACGGCTCGTGCGGGGCGCCGCGGAAGCGCGGTTGTGCGATGCCGCAGCAAAGCGCGCACGATTTGAGTGGCTTTTGCGGCGAACGCTCCTCGAGTACGGCGGTTCGCCCGATGACAATGTCCACGAGTACGGCTCGTGCGGGGCGCCGCGGAAGTGCTTTTTTGCGATGCCGCAGCAAAGCGCGCTCGATTTGAGGGGCTCTTGCCGCCAACGCGCCTCGAGTACGGCGGTTGGCCCGATGACAATGTCCACGAGTACGGCTCGTGCGGGGCGCCGGGGAAGCGCTTTTGTGCGATGCCGCAGGAAAGCGCGCACGTTTTGAGCGGCTCTTGCGGCGAACGCGCCTCGAGTACGGCGGTTCGCCCGACGGCTATGTCCACGAGTACGGCTCGTGCGGGGCGCCGGGGCAGCGCTTTCGTGCGATGCCGCAGGAAAGCGTGCACGATTTGAGCGGCTCTTGCGGCGAACGCGCCTCGAGTACGGCGGTTCGCCCGATGACCATGTCCACGAGTACGGCTCGTGCGGGGCGCCGGGGCAGCGCTTTCGTGCGATGCCGCAGGAAAGCGCGCACGATTTGAGCGGCTCTTGCGGCGAACGCGCCTCGAGTACGGCGGTTCGCCCGATGACCATGTCCACGAGTACGGCTCGTGCGGGGCGCCGGGGCAGCGCTTTCGTGCGATGCCGCAGGAAAGCGCGCACGATTTGAGCGGCTCTTGCGGCGAACGCGCCTCGAGTACGGCGCTTCGCCCGACGGCTATGTCCACGAGTACGGCTCGTGCGGGGCGCCGGGGATGCGCTTTTGTGCGATGCCGCAGCAAAGCGCGCACGATTTGTGGGGGTCTTGCCGCCAACGCGCCTCGAGTACGGCGGTTCGCCCGATGACAATGTCCACGAGTACGGCTCGTGCGGGGCGCCGGGGCAGCGCTTTCGTGCGATGCCGCAGGAAAGCGCGCACGATTTGAGCGGCTCTTGCGGCGAACGCGCCTCGAGTACGGCGGTTCGCCCGACGGCTATGTCCACGAGTACGGCTCGTGCGGGGCGCCGCGGAAGCGCGGCGTTGTGATGCCGCGGCAAAGCGCGCACGATTTGTGCGGCCCTTGCGGCGAAAGTGGCACGAGTACGGCGATTTACTCACCCACGGAGGTCTGGGTACTTATCGCTGCTATTATATGGGGGTCCCAGTGGAGCAGTCGGCGGCGCGCGCCCGCGTGTGCGCGCCGTGACCGGGTCTGATATGCGGCCTCGTGCCCAGCGTGTCCCCGTCCCTCGGACCCCACGGCATTCGTCTGCAGCCTCATCCGCGTCTGCGATAGGGGCTGGTTGTCGGACGACGCTGTTTCCACGTTTTACGAGGTGTGTTCCGTGCTACCCGGACTCGATTCCGTGCGAGCGCGCCGAAGACGCGGGCGTGTCCCGTCGTCTGGCGGCTTGGCCGTCTCGGCTACGCAGCAAGCGCCGTCCAGTTGCCTAATGCTGCGGCCCTAGAGGCCGATGTGCGCACTGGTGGGCGCGTTACAAATGCTTTGCCTAAAGGCACACGTGCTCTCTTGCCGCGTGGCGATTGCCGTACCTACGGGTCGGATGCCGCAGCGAGCTCGAACGATGCACGGGCAGCGCAAGCTGCCGCGAAAAAGATGCGTCGCGCGCTGGGGGTTTATGGCGGCCCTATCGGCGGCGACGAGGCACCCTTCTGGGGCGAAAAGGGAATGCCTATGCATCATACCTGGTTGATCCTGCCAGTAATCATATGCTTGTCTCAAAGATTAAGCCATGCATGTCTAAGTACATGCCGAAATAAGGCGAAACCGCGAATGGCTCATTAAATCAGTTATGGTTCCTTAGATCGTTTCTTTCTACTTGGACAACTGTGGCAATTCTAGAGCTAATACATGCATTGAGCCTGAAGGCCTTTGGCTGACGGGCGCTTTTATTAGACCAAGACCCATCGGGCTCTGCCCGTACTCTGTGGTGACTCTGGATAACTTTGTGCTGATCGCATGGCCATGAGCCGGCGACGTTTCTTTCAAGTGTCTGCCTTATCAACTTTCGATGGTAGGTTACTTGCCTACCATGGTTGTTACGGGTAACGGAGAATCAGGGTTCGATTCCGGAGAGGGAGCCTGAGAAACGGCTACCACATCCAAGGAAGGCAGCAGGCGCGCAAATTACCCACTCCCGGCACGGGGAGGTAGTGACGAAAAATAACAATACGGGACTCTTTTGAGGCCCCGTAATTGAAATGAGTACACTCTAAATCCTTTAACGAGGATCAATTGGAGGGCAAGTCTGGTGCCAGCAGCCGCGGTAATTCCAGCTCCAATAGCGTATACTAAAGCTGCTGCGGTTAAAAAGCTCGTAGTTGGATCTCAGTTCCAGACGAGTAGTGCATCTACCCGATGCGACGGCTCGGACTGAACATCATGCCGGTCCTCTCTTGGTGCCCTTCATTGGTGCGTCTCGAGGTGGCCTGCGCTTTTACTTTGAAAAAATTAGAGTGCTCAACGCAGGCGAGTCGCCTGAATAAACTTGCATGGAATAATAGAACAAGACCCCGTTTCTGTTCTGTTGGTTTTTGGAATACGGGGTAATGATTAAGAGGGACAGACGGGGGCATTCGTATTGCGGCGCTAGAGGTGAAATTCTTGGACCGTCGCAAGACGAACTACTGCGAAAGCATTTGCCAAGAATGTTTTCTTTGATCAAGAACGAAAGTCAGAGGTTCGAAGGCGATCAGATACCGCCCTAGTTCTGACCATAAACGATGCCAACCAGCGATCCGCCTGAGTTACTCAAATGACTCGGCGGGCAGCTTCCGGGAAACCAAAGTATTTGGGTTCCGGGGGAAGTATGGTTGCAAAGCTGAAACTTAAAGGAATTGACGGAAGGGCACCACCAGGAGTGGAGCCTGCGGCTTAATTTGACTCAACACGGGAAAACTTACCCGGCCCGGACACTGGGAGGATTGACAGATTGAGAGCTCTTTCTTGATTCGGTGGATGGTGGTGCATGGCCGTTCTTAGTTGGTGGAGCGATTTGTCTGGTTAATTCCGATAACGAACGAGACTCTAGCCTATTAAATAGGTGCGGGGTTCCCAGCACCTTACAACCTTCTTAGAGGGACAAGCGGCTCCTAGCCGCACGAAACAGAGCAATAACAGGTCTGTGATGCCCTTAGATGTCCGGGGCCGCACGCGCGCTACACTGAAGGAAGCAGCGTGTCTTTATCCCTGTCTGAAAAGACTGGGTAACCCGTGGAACTTCTTTCGTGATTGGGATAGGGGCTTGCAATTGTTCCCCTTGAACGAGGAATTCCCAGTAAGCGCGAGTCATAAGCTCGCGTTGATTACGTCCCTGCCCTTTGTACACACCGCCCGTCGCTACTACCGATTGAATGATTTAGTGAGGTCTTCGGACCGATGTCCGGCGCGGCCTTTCGGTTGCGCCGGTCTGTTGGAAAGATGACCAAACTTGATCATTTAGAGGAAGTAAAAGTCGTAACAAGGTTTCCGTAGGTGAACCTGCGGAAGGATCATTACCGGATTGTGCTTGTCACACCCGGCGCCGCCCCCACTTATAAGCGGGGGAAGGCCTCAACCGCGGAGTTGCGAGATTCTGAAGCCGCTTCTCTGCACAAACTGTTGCGCCCAGCGGAGCTCCGTCACCAAGGGAAAGTCGGACGGGCTGTATCCGCAGGTTTGAACGGCGTAACGCACCACTCATGGTGGGCTTTCGGTTGTCGACAACCGTCGAAGAGGCGCAAACAGAGCCGGTAGGCAGGCCGAGGGAAAGGCCTGCCCGCTGCCAAGGGAACGGCGGCGGCTGCTGCGAAGTACGAAAGGAAACGCTGCTCGCTGGCTTTGTCGTGTTGCGACCACGAGTCGGTAGGCGGGCCGAGGGAAAGGCCTGCCCGCTGCCAAGGGAACGGCGGCGGCTGCTGCGAAGTACGAAAGGAAACGCTGCTCGCTGGCTTTGTCGTGTTGCGACCACGAGTCGGTAGGCGGGCCGAGGGAAAGGCCTGCCCGCTGCCAAGGGAACGGCGGCGGCTGCTGCGAAGTACGAAAGGAAACGCTGCTCGCTGGCTTTGTCGTGTTGCGACCACGAGTCGGTAGGCGGGCCGAGGGAAAGGCCTGCCCGCTGCCAAGGGAACGGCGGCGGCTGCTGCGAAGTACGAGAGGAACCGCGGCTCGCTGGCTTTGTCGTGTTGCGACCACCAGTCGGTAGGCGGGCCGAGGGAAAGGCCTGCCCGCTGCCAAGGGAACGGCGGCGGCTGCTGCGAAGTACGAGAGGAACCGCGGCTCGCTGGCTGGGAAACTGCGCTTCTGCGCGACGCGCACGCGGCGGGACGCGCGCGGCCCAGGGAACGGCCGCGCGCGAAAGGTCTCGCACTGCGGGCGCGGAGTCTGACGCCGCGCCGACGGCGCGAAAGGAGGCACCGGGACCGAAAAGGACGAGGGATTATAATCCCGCACTTTGAACGCATTCGCGGCAGCCGGGTTCTCTTGCTGCTTCGTCCTTCCCAGCCTTCGAGTAGTCTGTCGGTGCGCTACCGAAACGCCGTCCATGGCACTGTGGCCGGTGGGCT
>NW_028317718.1:187118-207118 GCF_055824585.1 Amblyomma mixtum
TCGGACTTTGCCGTTCGGGCGCGTCTGGCCCGGTAGACGGGGTCGCTTTATTCGGACTTTGCCGTTCGGGCGCGTCTGCCCCGGTAGACGGGGTTGCCTCTTTCGGACTTTGCCGTTCCGGCGCGTCTGCCCCGGTAGACGGGGTCGCTTTATTCGGACTTTGCCGTTCGGGCGCGTCTGCCCCGGTAGACGGGGTCGCTTTATTCGGACTTTGCCGTTCGGGCGCGTCTGGCCCGGTAGACGGGGTCGCTTTATTCGGACTTTGCCGTTCGGGCGCGTCTGCCCCGGTAGACGGGGTTGCCTCTTTCGGACTTTGCCGTTCCGGCGCGTCTGCCCCGGTAGACGGGGTCGCCTCTTTCGGACTTTGCCGTTCGGGCGCGTCTGCCCCGGTAGACGGGGTCGCCTCTTTCGGACTTTGCCGTTCGGGCGCGTCTGGCCCGGTAGACGGGGTCGCTTTATTCGGACTTTGCCGTTCGGGCGCGTCTGCCCCGGTAGACGGGGTCGCTTTATTCGGACTTTGCCGTTCGGGCGCGTCTGCCCCGGTAGACGGGGTTGCCTCTTTCGGACTTTGCCGTTCCGGCGCGTCTGCCCCGGTAGACGGGGTCGCTTTATTCGGACTTTGCCGTTCGGGCGCGTCTGCCCCGGTAGACGGGGTCGCTTTATTCGGACTTTGCCGTTCGGGCGCGTCTGCCCCGGTAGACGGGGTCGCCTCTTTCGGACTTTGCCGTTCGGGCGCGTCTGCCCCGGTAGACGGGGTCGCCTCTTTCGGACTTTGCCGTTCGGGCGCGTCTGGCCCGGTAGACGGGGTCGCTTTATTCGGACTTTGCCGTTCGGGCGCGTCTGCCCCGGTAGACGGGGTTGCCTCTTTCGGACTTTGCCGTTCCGGCGCGTCTGCCCCGGTAGACGGGGTTGCCTCTTTCGGACTTTGCCGTTCCGGCGCGTCTGCCCCGGTAGACGGGGTCGCTTTATTCGGACTTTGCCGTTCGGGCGCGTCTGCCCCGGTAGACGGGGTCGCTTTATTCGGACTTTGCCGTTCGGGCGCGTCTGCCCCGGTAGACGGGGTCGCCTCTTTCGGACTTTGCCGTTCGGGCGCGTCTGCCCCGGTAGACGGGGTCGCCTCTTTCGGACTTTGCCGTTCGGGCGCGTCTGGCCCGGTAGACGGGGTCGCTTTATTCGGACTTTGCCGTTCGGGCGCGTCTGCCCCGGTAGACGGGGTTGCCTCTTTCGGACTTTGCCGTTCCGGCGCGTCTGCCCCGGTAGACGGGGTCGCTTTATTCGGACTTTGCCGTTCGGGCGCGTCTGCCCCGGTAGACGGGGTCGCTTTATTCGGACTTTGCCGTTCGGGCGCGTCTGGCCCGGTAGACGGGGTCGCTTTATTCGGACTTTGCCGTTCGGGCGCGTCTGCCCCGGTAGACGGGGTTGCCTCTTTCGGACTTTGCCGTTCCGGCGCGTCTGCCCCGGTAGACGGGGTCGCTTTATTCGGACTTTGCCGTTCGGGCGCGTCTGCCCCGGTAGACGGGGTCGCTTTATTCGGACTTTGCCGTTCGGGCGCGTCTGCCCCGGTAGACGGGGTCGCCTCTTTCGGACTTTGCCGTTCGGGCGCGTCTGCCCCGGTAGACGGGGTCGCCTCTTTCGGACTTTGCCGTTCGGGCGCGTCTGCCCCGGTAGACGGGGTTGCCTCTTTCGGACTTTGCCGTTCCGGCGCGTCTGCCCCGGTAGACGGGGTCGCTTTATTCGGACTTTGCCGTTCGGGCGCGTCTGCCCCGGTAGACGGGGTCGCTTTATTCGGACTTTGCCGTTCGGGCGCGTCTGCCCCGGTAGACGGGGTCGCCTCTTTCGGACTTTGCCGTTCGGGCGCGTCTGCCCCGGTAGACGGGGTCGCCTCTTTCGGACTTTGCCGTTCGGGCGCGTCTGGCCCGGTAGACGGGGTCGCTTTATTCGGACTTTGCCGTTCGGGCGCGTCTGCCCCGGTAGACGGGGTTGCCTCTTTCGGACTTTGCCGTTCCGGCGCGTCTGCCCCGGTAGACGGGGTCGCTTTATTCGGACTTTGCCGTTCGGGCGCGTCTGCCCCGGTAGACGGGGTCGCTTTATTCGGACTTTGCCGTTCGGGCGCGTCTGGCCCGGTAGACGGGGTCGCTTTATTCGGACTTTGCCGTTCGGGCGCGTCTGCCCCGGTAGACGGGGTTGCCTCTTTCGGACTTTGCCGTTCCGGCGCGTCTGCCCCGGTAGACGGGGTCGCCTCTTTCGGACTTTGCCGTTCGGGCGCGTCTGCCCCGGTAGACGGGGTCGCCTCTTTCGGACTTTGCCGTTCGGGCGCGTCTGGCCCGGTAGACGGGGTCGCTTTATTCGGACTTTGCCGTTCGGGCGCGTCTGCCCCGGTAGACGGGGTCGCTTTATTCGGACTTTGCCGTTCGGGCGCGTCTGCCCCGGTAGACGGGGTTGCCTCTTTCGGACTTTGCCGTTCCGGCGCGTCTGCCCCGGTAGACGGGGTCGCTTTATTCGGACTTTGCCGTTCGGGCGCGTCTGCCCCGGTAGACGGGGTCGCTTTATTCGGACTTTGCCGTTCGGGCGCGTCTGCCCCGGTAGACGGGGTCGCCTCTTTCGGACTTTGCCGTTCGGGCGCGTCTGCCCCGGTAGACGGGGTCGCCTCTTTCGGACTTTGCCGTTCGGGCGCGTCTGGCCCGGTAGACGGGGTCGCTTTATTCGGACTTTGCCGTTCGGGCGCGTCTGCCCCGGTAGACGGGGTTGCCTCTTTCGGACTTTGCCGTTCGGGCGCGTCTGCCCCGGTAGACGGGGTTGCCTCTTTCGGACTTTGCCGTTCCGGCGCGTCTGCCCCGGTAGACGGGGTCGCTTTATTCGGACTTTGCCGTTCGGGCGCGTCTGCCCCGGTAGACGGGGTCGCTTTATTCGGACTTTGCCGTTCGGGCGCGTCTGCCCCGGTAGACGGGGTCGCCTCTTTCGGACTTTGCCGTTCGGGCGCGTCTGCCCCGGTAGACGGGGTCGCCTCTTTCGGACTTTGCCGTTCGGGCGCGTCTGGCCCGGTAGACGGGGTCGCTTTATTCGGACTTTGCCGTTCGGGCGCGTCTGCCCCGGTAGACGGGGTTGCCTCTTTCGGACTTTGCCGTTCCGGCGCGTCTGCCCCGGTAGACGGGGTCGCTTTATTCGGACTTTGCCGTTCGGGCGCGTCTGCCCCGGTAGACGGGGTCGCTTTATTCGGACTTTGCCGTTCGGGCGCGTCTGGCCCGGTAGACGGGGTCGCTTTATTCGGACTTTGCCGTTCGGGCGCGTCTGCCCCGGTAGACGGGGTTGCCTCTTTCGGACTTTGCCGTTCCGGCGCGTCTGCCCCGGTAGACGGGGTCGCTTTATTCGGACTTTGCCGTTCGGGCGCGTCTGCCCCGGTAGACGGGGTCGCTTTATTCGGACTTTGCCGTTCGGGCGCGTCTGCCCCGGTAGACGGGGTCGCTTTATTCGGACTTTGCCGTTCGGGCGCGTCTGCCCCGGTAGACGGGGTCGCCTCTTTCGGACTTTGCCGTTCGGGCGCGTCTGCCCCGGTAGACGGGGTCGCCTCTTTCGGACTTTGCCGTTCGGGCGCGTCTGCCCCGGTAGACGGGGTCGCTTTATTCGGACTTTGCCGTTCGGGCGCGTTCGCCCCGGCCGACGCGGGACGAAAGTCGTTTGCGACTTTGCCTTCCCTGTGTAGGGCGTTCAAAGGCGAATCTTTTGTTACCAATCTCGTCACTTTGCTGCCAGTCTGGGCCGAGATACGTGCGATTGAACGGTATCGCCTAGGCAGACGCGGTACGGGGTTTTCGAATTTTTAAAGGTCCTTTTCTTTGGCGGAGCACGACGAATTTTACAGCGCCGCGTCGGCCGCGCTGCGGCGCATCTTTTTCGATCATCACATTGCGGTCGGAGCAGCGGGCGATTAACCGCTCGCGACAGGGAGACTTTGACCATTTCAAACTTTTCACGGCCGGCCCCTATGTCTCAAGCCTACGAATTTGAAGTCAGTGTGCAGGCGAATCTTTTGCCACCGGTCCCGTCGTTTTCCTGCCATTCTCGCTCGAGATAGGGGCGATTCAACAGTCTCGCCTAGGCAGACGCGGTCCCGCCTAGGCAGACGCGGTTCCCTCCCCGGCGAACGCGGTAAATGGTCTTCGAGTTTTTAGAGGCACTTTTACCTGGCGGAACGCGACGAAATTTACGCCACGCGTCGGCCGCGCCGGCGCGCATCTTGTGCAGTCATCCCCGACCCGCTGCTTCCAATGTAGCCGGAGCAGCGGGTGATTGACCAGTCTCGCAAGGGGCCGCCTTTTCGAATTCTCGCGGCCGTCGCCTTGAGCGCAGCCGCTCAGTTTTTAGTTGCGCGCGTTGGGCTGAGAAGGGCGAACATTTTGAGACCTCTCCCGTCCCTTTCGCGCAACGCAAGGCAGAGTTACGCTCGTTTGAAGCTCGCCTAGGCAGACGCGGTCCCGCCTAGGCAGACGCGGTTGCCTCCCCGGCGGACGCGGTGAACGGTCTTCGAACTTTTAAGGGCACTTTTAACTGGCGGAACGCGACGAAATTTACGCCACGTGTCGGCCGCACCGCGACGCATCTTGTGCAGTCATCGCCGACTCGCTGCTTCCAATGCAGCCGGAGCAGCGGGCGATTGACCAGGCTCGCAAGGGGCCGCCTTTTGTAATCTTCGCGGCCGTTCCCGTGGGCGAATCCGCTCCATTTTTAGATCCGCGTGTGGGGCTGAGAAAGGCGAACATTTTGAGACCTTTCTCGTCCCTTTCGCGCAACGCGAGTGAGAGTTACGCTCGTTTGAAGCTCGCCTAGGCAGACGCGGTCCCGCCTAGGCAGACGCGGTAAATGGTCTTCGAATTTTTAAAGGCACTTTGAACTGGCGGAGCGCGACGAAATTTACGCCACGGTTCGGCCGCGCCGGCGCGCATCTTGTGCAGTTATCGCGGACTCGCTGCTTGCACTGTAGCCGGAGCAGCAGGTGATTGACCAGGCTCGCAAGGGGCCGCCTTTTCTAGTCTTCGCGGCGGTTCCCGTGGGCGCAGCCGCTCAATTTCTAGTTCCGCGCGTTGGGCTGAGAGAGGCGAACATTTTGAGACCTTTCCCGTCCCTTTCGCGCAACGCAAGTGAGAGTTACGCTCGTTTGAAGCTCGCCTAGGCAGACGCGGTCCCGCCTAGGCAGACGCGGTTGCCTCCCCGGCGGACGCGGTAAACGGTCTTCGAGTTTTTAAAGGCACTTTGAACTGGCGGAGCGCGACCAAATTTACGCCACGGTTCGGCCGCGCAGGCGCGCATCTTGTGCAGTTATCGCGGACTCGCTGCTTGCACTGTAGCCGGAGCAGCAGGTGATTGACCAGGCTCGCAAGGGGCCGCCTTTTCTAATCTTCGCGGCGGTTCCCGTGGGCGCAGCCGCTCAATTTTTAGTTCCGCGTGTGGGGCTGAGAAAGGCGAACATTTTGAGACCTTTCCCGTCCCTTTCGCGCAACGCAAGTGAGAGTTACGCTCGTTTGAAGCTCGCCTAGGCAGACGCGGTCCCGCCTAGGCAGACGCGGTAAATGGTCTTCGAATTTTTAAAGGCACTTTGAACTGGCGGAACGCGACGAAATTTACGCCACGGTTCGGCCGCGCAGGCGCGCATCTTGTGCAGTTATCGCGGACTCGCTGCTTGCACTGTAGCCGGAGCAGCAGGTGATTGACCAGGCTCGCAAGGGGCCGCCTTTTCTAATCTTCGCGGCCGTTCCCGTGGGCGAATCCGCTCCATTTTTAGATCCGCGTGTGGGGCCGAGAAAGGCGAACATTTTGAGACCTTTCCCGTCCCTTTCGCGCAACGCAAGTGAGAGTTACGCTCGTTTGAAGCTCGCCTAGGCAGACGCGGTCCCGCCTAGGCAGACGCGGTAAATGGTCTTCGAATTTTTAAAGGCACTTTGAACTGGCGGAGCGCGGCGAAATTTACGCCACGGTTCGGCCGCGCCGGCGCGCATCTTGTGCAGTTATCGCGGACTCGCTGCTTGCACTGTAGCCGGAGCAGCACGTGATTGACCAGGCTCGCAAGGGGCCGCCTTTTCTAATCTTCGCGGCCGTTCCCGTGGGCGAATCCGCTCCATTTTTAGATCCGCGTGTGGGGCCGAGAAAGGCGAACATTTTGAGACCTTTCCCGTCCCTTTCGCGCAACGCAAGTGAGAGTTACGCTCGTTTGAAGCTCGCCTAGGCAGACGCGGTCCCGCCTAGGCAGACGCGGTAAATGGTCTTCGAATTTTTAAAGGCACTTTGAACTGGCGGAGCGCGACGAAATTTACGCCACGGTTCGGCCGCGCCGGCGCGCATCTTGTGCAGTTATCGCGGACTCGCTGCTTGCACTGTAGCCGGAGCAGCACGTGATTGACCAGGCTCGCAAGGGGCCGCCTTTTCTAATCTTCGCGGCCGTTCCCGTGGGCGAATCCGCTCCATTTTTAGATCCGCGTGTGGGGCCGAGAAAGGCGAACATTTTGAGACCTTTCCCGTCCCTTTCGCGCAACGCAAGTGAGAGTTACGCTCGTTTGAAGCTCGCCTAGGCAGACGCGGTCCCGCCTAGGCAGACGCGGTTGCCTCCCCGGCGGACGCGGTAAATGGTCTTCGAATTTTTAAAGGCACTTTGAACTGGCGGAGCGCGACGAAATTTACGCCACGGTTCGGCCGCGCCGGCGCGCATCTTGTGCAGTTATCGCGGACTCGCTGCTTGCACTGTAGCCGGAGCAGCAGGTGATTGACCAGGCTCGCAAGGGGCCGCCTTTTCTAATCTTCGCGGCCGTTCCCGTGGGCGAATCCGCTCCATTTTTAGATCCGCGTGTGGGGCTGAGAAAGGCGAACATTTTGAGGCCTTTCCCGTCCCTTTCGCGCAACGCAAGTGAGAGTTACGCTCGTTTGAAGCTCGCCTAGGCAGACGCGGTCCCGCCTAGGCAGACGCGGTTGCCTCCCCGGCGGACGCGGTAAATGGTCTTCGAGTTTTTAAAGGCACTTTGAACTGGCGGAGCGCGACCAAATTTACGCCACGGTTCGGCCGCGCCGGCGCGCATCTTGTGCTGTCATCGCGGACTCGCTGCTTGCACTGTAGCCGGAGCAGCGGGTGATTGACCAGGCTCGCAAGGGGCCGCCTTTTCTAATCTTCGCGGCCGCTGCCGTGGGCGAATCCGCTCCATTTTTAGTTCCGCGCGTTGGGCTGAGAAAGGCGAACATTTTGAGACCTTTCTCGTCCCTTTCGCGCAACGCAAGTGAGAGTTACGCTCGTTTGAAGCTCGCCTAGGCAGACGCGGTCCCGCCTAGGCAGACGCGGTTGCCTCCCCGGCGGACGCGGTAAACGGTCTTCGAATTTTTAAAGGCACTTTGAACTGGCGGAGCGCGACGAAATTTACGCCACGGTTCGGCCGCGCCGGCGCGCATCTTGTGCAGTCATCGCCGACTCGCTGCTTCCACTGCAGCCGGAGCAGCGGGCGATTGACCAGGCTCGCAAGGGGCCGCCTTTTCTAATCTTCGCGGCTGTTCCCGTGGGCGCAGCCGCTCAATTTTTAGTTCCGCGTGTTGGGCTGAGAGAGGCGAATATTTTGAGACCTTTCCCGTCCCTTTCGCGCAACGCAAGTGAGAGTTACGCTCGTTTGAAGCTCGCCTAGGCAGACGCGGTCCCGCCTAGGCAGACGCGGTTGCCTCCCCGGCGGACGCGGTAAACGGTCTTCGAGTTTTTAAAGGCACTTTGAACTGGCGGAGCGCGACCAAATTTACGCCACGGTTCGGCCGCGCCGGCGCGCATCTTGTGCAGTCATCGCCGACCCGCTGCTTGCACTGTAGCCGGAGCAGCGGGCGATTGAGCAGTCTCGCAAGGGGCCGCCTTTTCTAATCTTCGCGGCCGTTCCCGTGGGCGAATCCGCTCCATTTTTAGATCCGCGTGTGGGGCTGAGAAAGGCGAACATTTTGAGACCTTTCCCGTCCCTTTCGCCCAACGCAAGTGAGAGTTACGCTCGTTTGAAGCTCGCCTAGGCAGACGCGGTTGCCTCCCCGGCGGACGCGGTAAATGGTCTTCGAGTTTTTAAAGGCACTTTGAACTGGCGGAGCGCGACCAAATTTACGCCACGGTTCGGCCGCGCCGGCGCGCATCTTGTGCTGTCATCGCGGACTCGCTGCTTGCACTGTAGCCGGAGCAGCGGGCGATTGACCAGTATCGCAAGGGGCCGCCTTTTCTAATCTTCGCGGCCGTTCCCGTGGGCGAATCCGCTCCATTTTTAGTTCCGCGCGTTGGGCTGAGAAAGGCGAACATTTTGAGACCTTTCCCGTCCGTTTCGCGCAACGCAAGTGAGAGTTACGCTCGTTTGAAGCTCGCCTAGGCAGACGCGGTCCCGCCTAGGCAGACGCGGTTGCCTCCCCGGCGGACGCGGTAAACGGTCTTCGAATTTTTAAAGGCACTTTGAACTGGCGGAGCGCGACGAAATTTACGCCACGGTTCGGCCGCGCCGGCGCGCATCTTGTGCAGTCATCGCCGACCCGCTGCGTCCACTGCAGCCGGAGCAGCGGGCGATTGACCAGTATCGCAAGGGGCCGCCTTTTCGAATTCTCGCGGCCGTTGCCTTGAGCGCAGCCGCTCAATTTCTAGTTGCGCGCGTTGGGCTGAGAAAGGCGAACATTTTGAGACCTTTCCCGTCCGTTTCGCGCAACGCAAGTGAGAGTTGCGCTCGTTTGAAGCTCGCCTAGGCAGACGCGGTCCCGCCTAGGCAGACGCGGTAAATTGTCTTCGAATTTTTAAAGGCACTTTGAACTGGCGGAGCGCGACGAAATTTACGCCACGGTTCGGCCGCGCCGGCGCGCATCTTGTGCAGTTATCGCGGACTCGCTGCTTGCACTGTAGCCGGAGCAGCAGGTGATTGACCAGGCTCGCAAGGGGCCGCCTTTTCTAATCTTCGCGGCCGTTCCCGTGGACGAATCCGCTCCATTTTTAGATCCGCGTGTGGGGCTGAGAAAGGCGAGCATTTTGAGACCTTTCTCGTCCCTTTCGCGCAACGCAAGTGAGAGTTACGCTCGTTTGAAGCTCGCCTAGGCAGACGCGGTCCCGCCTAGGCAGACGCGGTTGCCTCCCCGGCGGACGCGGTAAACGGTTTTCGAATATTTAAAGGCACTTTCACCTGGCGGAACGAGACGAAATTTACGCCACGTGTCGGCCGCGCTGCCGCCCATCTTGTGCAGTCATCCCCGACCCGCTGCTTCCAATGTAGCCGGAGCAGCGGGTGATTGACCAGTCTCGCAAGGGGCCGCCTTTTCGAATTCTCGCGGCCGTCGCCTTGAGCGCAGCCGCTCAGTTTTTAGTTGCGCGCGTTGGGCTGAGAAGGGCGAACATTTTGAGACCTCTCCCGTCCCTTTCGCGCAACGCAAGGCAGAGTTACGCTCGTTTGAAGCTCGCCTAGGCAGACGCGGTCCCGCCTAGGCAGACGCGGTTGCCTCCCCGGCGGACGCGGTGAATGGTCTTCGAACTTTTAAGGGCACTTTTAACTGGCGGAACGCGACGAAATTTACGCCACGTGTCGGCCGCACCGCGACGCATCTTGTGCAGTCATCGCCGACTCGCTGCTTCCAATGCAGCCGGAGCAGCGGGCGATTGACCAGGCTCGCAAGGGGCCGCCTTTTGTAATCTTCGCGGCCGTTCCCGTGGGCGAATCCGCTCCATTTTTAGATCCGCGTGTGGGGCTGAGAAAGGCGAACATTTTGAGACCTTTCTCGTCCCTTTCGCGCAACGCGAGTGAGAGTTACGCTCGTTTGAAGCTCGCCTAGGCAGACGCGGTCCCGCCTAGGCAGACGCGGTAAATGGTCTTCGAATTTTTAAAGGCACTTTGAACTGGCGGAGCGCGACGAAATTTACGCCACGGTTCGGCCGCGCCGGCGCGCATCTTGTGCAGTTATCGCGGACTCGCTGCTTGCACTGTAGCCGGAGCAGCAGGTGATTGACCAGGCTCGCAAGGGGCCGCCTTTTCTAGTCTTCGCGGCGGTTCCCGTGGGCGCAGCCGCTCAATTTCTAGTTCCGCGCGTTGGGCTGAGAGAGGCGAACATTTTGAGACCTTTCCCGTCCCTTTCGCGCAACGCAAGTGAGAGTTACGCTCGTTTGAAGCTCGCCTAGGCAGACGCGGTCCCGCCTAGGCAGACGCGGTTGCCTCCCCGGCGGACGCGGTAAACGGTCTTCGAGTTTTTAAAGGCACTTTGAACTGGCGGAGCGCGACCAAATTTACGCCACGGTTCGGCCGCGCAGGCGCGCATCTTGTGCAGTTATCGCGGACTCGCTGCTTGCACTGTAGCCGGAGCAGCAGGTGATTGACCAGGCTCGCAAGGGGCCGCCTTTTCTAATCGTCGCGGCGGTTCCCGTGGGCGCAGCCGCTCAATTTTTAGTTCCGCGTGTGGGGCTGAGAAAGGCGAACATTTTGAGACCTTTCCCGTCCCTTTCGCGCAACGCAAGTGAGAGTTACGCTCGTTTGAAGCTCGCCTAGGCAGACGCGGTCCCGCCTAGGCAGACGCGGTAAATGGTCTTCGAATTTTTAAAGGCACTTTGAACTGGCGGAACGCGACGAAATTTACGCCACGGTTCGGCCGCGCAGGCGCGCATCTTGTGCAGTTATCGCGGACTCGCTGCTTGCACTGTAGCCGGAGCAGCAGGTGATTGACCAGGCTCGCAAGGGGCCGCCTTTTCTAATCTTCGCGGCCGTTCCCGTGGGCGAATCCGCTCCATTTTTAGATCCGCGTGTGGGGCCGAGAAAGGCGAACATTTTGAGACCTTTCCCGTCCCTTTCGCGCAACGCAAGTGAGAGTTACGCTCGTTTGAAGCTCGCCTAGGCAGACGCGGTCCCGCCTAGGCAGACGCGGTAAATGGTCTTCGAATTTTTAAAGGCACTTTGAACTGGCGGAGCGCGACGAAATTTACGCCACGGTTCGGCCGCGCCGGCGCGCATCTTGTGCAGTTATCGCGGACTCGCTGCTTGCACTGTAGCCGGAGCAGCACGTGATTGACCAGGCTCGCAAGGGGCCGCCTTTTCTAATCTTCGCGGCCGTTCCCGTGGGCGAATCCGCTCCATTTTTAGATCCGCGTGTGGGGCCGAGAAAGGCGAACATTTTGAGACCTTTCCCGTCCCTTTCGCGCAACGCAAGTGAGAGTTACGCTCGTTTGAAGCTCGCCTAGGCAGACGCGGTCCCGCCTAGGCAGACGCGGTAAATGGTCTTCGAATTTTTAAAGGCACTTTGAACTGGCGGAGCGCGACGAAATTTACGCCACGGTTCGGCCGCGCCGGCGCGCATCTTGTGCAGTTATCGCGGACTCGCTGCTTGCACTGTAGCCGGAGCAGCACGTGATTGACCAGGCTCGCAAGGGGCCGCCTTTTCTAATCTTCGCGGCCGTTCCCGTGGGCGAATCCGCTCCATTTTTAGATCCGCGTGTGGGGCCGAGAAAGGCGAACATTTTGAGGCCTTTCCCGTCCCTTTCGCGCAACGCAAGTGAGAGTTACGCTCGTTTGAAGCTCGCCTAGGCAGACGCGGTCCCGCCTAGGCAGACGCGGTTGCCTCCCCGGCGGACGCGGTAAATGGTCTTCGAATTTTTAAAGGCACTTTGAACTGGCGGAGCGCGACGAAATTTACGCCACGGTTCGGCCGCGCCGGCGCGCATCTTGTGCAGTTATCGCGGACTCGCTGCTTGCACTGTAGCCGGAGCAGCAGGTGATTGACCAGGCTCGCAAGGGGCCGCCTTTTCTAATCTTCGCGGCCGTTCCCGTGGGCGAATCCGCTCCATTTTTAGATCCGCGTGTGGGGCTGAGAAAGGCGAACATTTTGAGGCCTTTCCCGTCCCTTTCGCGCAACGCAAGTGAGAGTTACGCTCGTTTGAAGCTCGCCTAGGCAGACGCGGTCCCGCCTAGGCAGACGCGGTTGCCTCCCCGGCGGACGCGGTAAATGGTCTTCGAGTTTTTAAAGGCACTTTGAACTGGCGGAGCGCGACCAAATTTACGCCACGGTTCGGCCGCGCCGGCGCGCATCTTGTGCTGTCATCGCGGACTCGCTGCTTGCACTGTAGCCGGAGCAGCGGGTGATTGACCAGGCTCGCAAGGGGCCGCCTTTTCTAATCTTCGCGGCCGCTGCCGTGGGCGAATCCGCTCCATTTTTAGTTCCGCGCGTTGGGCTGAGAAAGGCGAACATTTTGAGACCTTTCTCGTCCCTTTCGCGCAACGCAAGTGAGAGTTACGCTCGTTTGAAGCTCGCCTAGGCAGACGCGGTCCCGCCTAGGCAGACGCGGTTGCCTCCCCGGCGGACGCGGTAAACGGTCTTCGAATTTTTAAAGGCACTTTGAACTGGCGGAGCGCGACGAAATTTACGCCACGGTTCGGCCGCGCCGGCGCGCATCTTGTGCAGTCATCGCCGACTCGCTGCTTCCACTGCAGCCGGAGCAGCGGGCGATTGACCAGGCTCGCAAGGGGCCGCCTTTTCTAATCTTCGCGGCTGTTCCCGTGGGCGCAGCCGCTCAATTTTTAGTTCCGCGTGTTGGGCTGAGAGAGGCGAATATTTTGAGACCTTTCCCGTCCCTTTCGCGCAACGCAAGTGAGAGTTACGCTCGTTTGAAGCTCGCCTAGGCAGACGCGGTCCCGCCTAGGCAGACGCGGTTGCCTCCCCGGCGGACGCGGTAAACGGTCTTCGAGTTTTTAAAGGCACTTTGAACTGGCGGAGCGCGACCAAATTTACGCCACGGTTCGGCCGCGCCGGCGCGCATCTTGTGCAGTCATCGCCGACCCGCTGCTTGCACTGTAGCCGGAGCAGCGGGCGATTGAGCAGTCTCGCAAGGGGCCGCCTTTTCTAATCTTCGCGGCCGTTCCCGTGGGCGAATCCGCTCCATTTTTAGATCCGCGTGTGGGGCTGAGAAAGGCGAACATTTTGAGACCTTTCCCGTCCCTTTCGCCCAACGCAAGTGAGAGTTACGCTCGTTTGAAGCTCGCCTAGGCAGACGCGGTTGCCTCCCCGGCGGACGCGGTAAATGGTCTTCGAGTTTTTAAAGGCACTTTGAACTGGCGGAGCGCGACCAAATTTACGCCACGGTTCGGCCGCGCCGGCGCGCATCTTGTGCTGTCATCGCGGACTCGCTGCTTGCACTGTAGCCGGAGCAGCGGGCGATTGACCAGTATCGCAAGGGGCCGCCTTTTCTAATCTTCGCGGCCGTTCCCGTGGGCGAATCCGCTCCATTTTTAGTTCCGCGCGTTGGGCTGAGAAAGGCGAACATTTTGAGACCTTTCCCGTCCGTTTCGCGCAACGCAAGTGAGAGTTACGCTCGTTTGAAGCTCGCCTAGGCAGACGCGGTCCCGCCTAGGCAGACGCGGTTGCCTCCCCGGCGGACGCGGTAAACGGTCTTCGAATTTTTAAAGGCACTTTGAACTGGCGGAGCGCGACGAAATTTACGCCACGGTTCGGCCGCGCCGGCGCGCATCTTGTGCAGTCATCGCCGACCCGCTGCGTCCACTGCAGCCGGAGCAGCGGGCGATTGACCAGTATCGCAAGGGGCCGCCTTTTCGAATTCTCGCGGCCGTTGCCTTGAGCGCAGCCGCTCAATTTCTAGTTGCGCGCGTTGGGCTGAGAAAGGCGAACATTTTGAGACCTTTCCCGTCCGTTTCGCGCAACGCAAGTGAGAGTTGCGCTCGTTTGAAGCTCGCCTAGGCAGACGCGGTCCCGCCTAGGCAGACGCGGTAAATTGTCTTCGAATTTTTAAAGGCACTTTGAACTGGCGGAGCGCGACGAAATTTACGCCACGGTTCGGCCGCGCCGGCGCGCATCTTGTGCAGTTATCGCGGACTCGCTGCTTGCACTGTAGCCGGAGCAGCAGGTGATTGACCAGGCTCGCAAGGGGCCGCCTTTTCTAATCTTCGCGGCCGTTCCCGTGGACGAATCCGCTCCATTTTTAGATCCGCGTGTGGGGCTGAGAAAGGCGAGCATTTTGAGACCTTTCTCGTCCCTTTCGCGCAACGCAAGTGAGAGTTACGCTCGTTTGAAGCTCGCCTAGGCAGACGCGGTCCCGCCTAGGCAGACGCGGTTGCCTCCCCGGCGGACGCGGTAAACGGTTTTCGAATATTTAAAGGCACTTTCACCTGGCGGAACGAGACGAAATTTACGCCACGTGTCGGCCGCGCTGCCGCCCATCTTGTGCAGTCCTCCTCGACCCGCTGCTTCCACTGTAGCCGGAGCAGCGGGTGATTGACCAGGTTCGCAAGGGGCCGCCTTTTCGAATGTTCACGGCCGTTCCCGTGGGCGCAGCCGCTCAATTTTTAGTTCCGCGTGTGGGGCTGAGAAAGGCGAATATTTTGAGACCTTTCCCGTCCCTTTCGCGCAACGGAAGGCAGAGTTACGTTCGTTTGAAGCCCGCTCCGGTAGACGCGCTTATGACCCGCGGGGGTCTGGGTACTTATCGCTGCATATATAAGGGGGCATACCGCCTAGGCAGACGCGAAACAGTAAAGCGTCCGCTTTGTCAGCAAAGTCCGAAACGGACCTCTCGACGCCCGGGAGGTGAATTCGGGCTTTAGGCGGCCTCGGCAGATGTGATTTTCATGAGTTTGTGCATTATTTATGCGAGTTTTGCGGCGAACGCGCCTCGAGTACGGCGGCTCGCCCGACGGCTATGTCCACGAGTACGGCTCGTGCGGGGCGCCGCGGAAGCGCGGTTGTGCGATGCCGCAGCAAAGCGCGCACGATTTGAGTGGCTTTTGCGGCGAACGCTCCTCGAGTACGGCGGTTCGCCCGATGACAATGTCCACGAGTACGGCTCGTGCGGGGCGCCGCGGAAGTGCTTTTTTGCGATGCCGCAGCAAAGCGCGCTCGATTTGAGGGGCTCTTGCCGCCAACGCGCCTCGAGTACGGCGGTTGGCCCGATGACAATGTCCACGAGTACGGCTCGTGCGGGGCGCCGGGGAAGCGCTTTTGTGCGATGCCGCAGGAAAGCGCGCACGTTTTGAGCGGCTCTTGCGGCGAACGCGCCTCGAGTACGGCGGTTCGCCCGACGGCTATGTCCACGAGTACGGCTCGTGCGGGGCGCCGGGGCAGCGCTTTCGTGCGATGCCGCAGGAAAGCGTGCACGATTTGAGCGGCTCTTGCGGCGAACGCGCCTCGAGTACGGCGGTTCGCCCGATGACCATGTCCACGAGTACGGCTCGTGCGGGGCGCCGGGGCAGCGCTTTCGTGCGATGCCGCAGGAAAGCGCGCACGATTTGAGCGGCTCTTGCGGCGAACGCGCCTCGAGTACGGCGGTTCGCCCGATGACCATGTCCACGAGTACGGCTCGTGCGGGGCGCCGGGGCAGCGCTTTCGTGCGATGCCGCAGGAAAGCGCGCACGATTTGAGCGGCTCTTGCGGCGAACGCGCCTCGAGTACGGCGCTTCGCCCGACGGCTATGTCCACGAGTACGGCTCGTGCGGGGCGCCGGGGATGCGCTTTTGTGCGATGCCGCAGCAAAGCGCGCACGATTTGTGGGGGTCTTGCCGCCAACGCGCCTCGAGTACGGCGGTTCGCCCGATGACAATGTCCACGAGTACGGCTCGTGCGGGGCGCCGGGGCAGCGCTTTCGTGCGATGCCGCAGGAAAGCGCGCACGATTTGAGCGGCTCTTGCGGCGAACGCGCCTCGAGTACGGCGGTTCGCCCGACGGCTATGTCCACGAGTACGGCTCGTGCGGGGCGCCGCGGAAGCGCGGCGTTGTGATGCCGCGGCAAAGCGCGCACGATTTGTGCGGCCCTTGCGGCGAAAGTGGCACGAGTACGGCGATTTACTCACCCACGGAGGTCTGGGTACTTATCGCTGCTATTATATGGGGGTCCCAGTGGAGCAGTCGGCGGCGCGCGCCCGCGTGTGCGCGCCGTGACCGGGTCTGATATGCGGCCTCGTGCCCAGCGTGTCCCCGTCCCTCGGACCCCACGGCATTCGTCTGCAGCCTCATCCGCGTCTGCGATAGGGGCTGGTTGTCGGACGACGCTGTTTCCACGTTTTACGAGGTGTGTTCCGTGCTACCCGGACTCGATTCCGTGCGAGCGCGCCGAAGACGCGGGCGTGTCCCGTCGTCTGGCGGCTTGGCCGTCTCGGCTACGCAGCAAGCGCCGTCCAGTTGCCTAATGCTGCGGCCCTAGAGGCCGATGTGCGCACTGGTGGGCGCGTTACAAATGCTTTGCCTAAAGGCACACGTGCTCTCTTGCCGCGTGGCGATTGCCGTACCTACGGGTCGGATGCCGCAGCGAGCTCGAACGATGCACGGGCAGCGCAAGCTGCCGCGAAAAAGATGCGTCGCGCGCTGGGGGTTTATGGCGGCCCTATCGGCGGCGACGAGGCACCCTTCTGGGGCGAAAAGGGAATGCCTATGCATCATACCTGGTTGATCCTGCCAGTAATCATATGCTTGTCTCAAAGATTAAGCCATGCATGTCTAAGTACATGCCGAAATAAGGCGAAACCGCGAATGGCTCATTAAATCAGTTATGGTTCCTTAGATCGTTTCTTTCTACTTGGACAACTGTGGCAATTCTAGAGCTAATACATGCATTGAGCCTGAAGGCCTTTGGCTGACGGGCGCTTTTATTAGACCAAGACCCATCGGGCTCTGCCCGTACTCTGTGGTGACTCTGGATAACTTTGTGCTGATCGCATGGCCATGAGCCGGCGACGTTTCTTTCAAGTGTCTGCCTTATCAACTTTCGATGGTAGGTTACTTGCCTACCATGGTTGTTACGGGTAACGGAGAATCAGGGTTCGATTCCGGAGAGGGAGCCTGAGAAACGGCTACCACATCCAAGGAAGGCAGCAGGCGCGCAAATTACCCACTCCCGGCACGGGGAGGTAGTGACGAAAAATAACAATACGGGACTCTTTTGAGGCCCCGTAATTGAAATGAGTACACTCTAAATCCTTTAACGAGGATCAATTGGAGGGCAAGTCTGGTGCCAGCAGCCGCGGTAATTCCAGCTCCAATAGCGTATACTAAAGCTGCTGCGGTTAAAAAGCTCGTAGTTGGATCTCAGTTCCAGACGAGTAGTGCATCTACCCGATGCGACGGCTCGGACTGAACATCATGCCGGTCCTCTCTTGGTGCCCTTCATTGGTGCGTCTCGAGGTGGCCTGCGCTTTTACTTTGAAAAAATTAGAGTGCTCAACGCAGGCGAGTCGCCTGAATAAACTTGCATGGAATAATAGAACAAGACCCCGTTTCTGTTCTGTTGGTTTTTGGAATACGGGGTAATGATTAAGAGGGACAGACGGGGGCATTCGTATTGCGGCGCTAGAGGTGAAATTCTTGGACCGTCGCAAGACGAACTACTGCGAAAGCATTTGCCAAGAATGTTTTCTTTGATCAAGAACGAAAGTCAGAGGTTCGAAGGCGATCAGATACCGCCCTAGTTCTGACCATAAACGATGCCAACCAGCGATCCGCCTGAGTTACTCAAATGACTCGGCGGGCAGCTTCCGGGAAACCAAAGTATTTGGGTTCCGGGGGAAGTATGGTTGCAAAGCTGAAACTTAAAGGAATTGACGGAAGGGCACCACCAGGAGTGGAGCCTGCGGCTTAATTTGACTCAACACGGGAAAACTTACCCGGCCCGGACACTGGGAGGATTGACAGATTGAGAGCTCTTTCTTGATTCGGTGGATGGTGGTGCATGGCCGTTCTTAGTTGGTGGAGCGATTTGTCTGGTTAATTCCGATAACGAACGAGACTCTAGCCTATTAAATAGGTGCGGGGTTCCCAGCACCTTACAACCTTCTTAGAGGGACAAGCGGCTCCTAGCCGCACGAAACAGAGCAATAACAGGTCTGTGATGCCCTTAGATGTCCGGGGCCGCACGCGCGCTACACTGAAGGAAGCAGCGTGTCTTTATCCCTGTCTGAAAAGACTGGGTAACCCGTGGAACTTCTTTCGTGATTGGGATAGGGGCTTGCAATTGTTCCCCTTGAACGAGGAATTCCCAGTAAGCGCGAGTCATAAGCTCGCGTTGATTACGTCCCTGCCCTTTGTACACACCGCCCGTCGCTACTACCGATTGAATGATTTAGTGAGGTCTTCGGACCGATGTCCGGCGCGGCCTTTCGGTTGCGCCGGTCTGTTGGAAAGATGACCAAACTTGATCATTTAGAGGAAGTAAAAGTCGTAACAAGGTTTCCGTAGGTGAACCTGCGGAAGGATCATTACCGGATTGTGCTTGTCACACCCGGCGCCGCCCCCACTTATAAGCGGGGGAAGGCCTCAACCGCGGAGTTGCGAGATTCTGAAGCCGCTTCTCTGCACAAACTGTTGCGCCCAGCGGAGCTCCGTCACCAAGGGAAAGTCGGACGGGCTGTATCCGCAGGTTTGAACGGCGTAACGCACCACTCATGGTGGGCTTTCGGTTGTCGACAACCGTCGAAGAGGCGCAAACAGAGCCGGTAGGCAGGCCGAGGGAAAGGCCTGCCCGCTGCCAAGGGAACGGCGGCGGCTGCTGCGAAGTACGAAAGGAAACGCTGCTCGCTGGCTTTGTCGTGTTGCGACCACGAGTCGGTAGGCGGGCCGAGGGAAAGGCCTGCCCGCTGCCAAGGGAACGGCGGCGGCTGCTGCGAAGTACGAAAGGAAACGCTGCTCGCTGGCTTTGTCGTGTTGCGACCACGAGTCGGTAGGCGGGCCGAGGGAAAGGCCTGCCCGCTGCCAAGGGAACGGCGGCGGCTGCTGCGAAGTACGAAAGGAAACGCTGCTCGCTGGCTTTGTCGTGTTGCGACCACGAGTCGGTAGGCGGGCCGAGGGAAAGGCCTGCCCGCTGCCAAGGGAACGGCGGCGGCTGCTGCGAAGTACGAGAGGAACCGCGGCTCGCTGGCTTTGTCGTGTTGCGACCACCAGTCGGTAGGCGGGCCGAGGGAAAGGCCTGCCCGCTGCCAAGGGAACGGCGGCGGCTGCTGCGAAGTACGAGAGGAACCGCGGCTCGCTGGCTGGGAAACTGCGCTTCTGCGCGACGCGCACGCGGCGGGACGCGCGCGGCCCAGGGAACGGCCGCGCGCGAAAGGTCTCGCACTGCGGGCGCGGAGTCTGACGCCGCGCCGACGGCGCGAAAGGAGGCACCGGGACCGAAAAGGACGAGGGATTATAATCCCGCACTTTGAACGCATTCGCGGCAGCCGGGTTCTCTTGCTGCTTCGTCCTTCCCAGCCTTCGAGTAGTCTGTCGGTGCGCTACCGAAACGCCGTCCATGGCACTGTGGCCGGTGGGCTCCTATTGCGGGAGTAGACTGATGAACGTCCGCTTTGCGGCTTGTTCCAAGTACGCGCTGCGTAGCCACGGCTAGGCGGTGCCTGTCTCCTTGCGAAGCAATGATGTGGCGAAATGGTCGAGTAGGGAGCAGCACGATGGCGCACCCGGGGGCGACCGGACCGGGGGGCGTTGGGAAAACCCCCTCCCCTACAAAAGGGTGCAGCAGCGGTAGGCGGTGATGACTCGCCTTGAAAGATGTGAACAGCAGTTGAGTGTGAACAGCAACAAAAAAAACCGCTGCTGGAGTCCGGGGGTAGCGTCGCTGCAGATCGCAGAAAGGTGCGTGAGGACGGTGGCACAGAGCTCCAAGAATGTATATTTCTAGCAAACGCCGGTGCTTCGAGGTGTTCTGCGGTCAGGCCCGTGCGGGCGGAGCGGGCGTGCCCAAGAAGGCACAAGAAGACCCACCTCTGATGAAGACCGGAATTGGAGCGTCACGCGTCGGCTCAGCACTTCTGCCTTAGTGGTTGCCAAATGCCTCGTCATCCTATTAGTGACGCGCAAGCCATTATCGCACAAAAGCTTCGAGAGACTTTGCTCGCTTTGGCTTTGAGGCACGCGCAGCATGCCGAACGGACGGCTGCGAGGCGCGAAAGACGTCGGTCGAAACTGCGACTGGAGACCAGGGGAAAAGCCCGGTGCCTAAAACCCTGGTTGTACTGTACGGATTTGAACAAACCAAACGCACGACTCTAAGCGGTGGATCACTCGGT
>NW_028317718.1:214618-229618 GCF_055824585.1 Amblyomma mixtum
GGGTCGCCTCTTTCGGACTTTGCCGTTCGGGCGCGTCTGGCCCGGTAGACGGGGTCGCTTTATTCGGACTTTGCCGTTCGGGCGCGTCTGCCCCGGTAGACGGGGTTGCCTCTTTCGGACTTTGCCGTTCCGGCGCGTCTGCCCCGGTAGACGGGGTTGCCTCTTTCGGACTTTGCCGTTCCGGCGCGTCTGCCCCGGTAGACGGGGTCGCTTTATTCGGACTTTGCCGTTCGGGCGCGTCTGCCCCGGTAGACGGGGTCGCTTTATTCGGACTTTGCCGTTCGGGCGCGTCTGCCCCGGTAGACGGGGTCGCCTCTTTCGGACTTTGCCGTTCGGGCGCGTCTGCCCCGGTAGACGGGGTCGCCTCTTTCGGACTTTGCCGTTCGGGCGCGTCTGGCCCGGTAGACGGGGTCGCTTTATTCGGACTTTGCCGTTCGGGCGCGTCTGCCCCGGTAGACGGGGTTGCCTCTTTCGGACTTTGCCGTTCCGGCGCGTCTGCCCCGGTAGACGGGGTCGCTTTATTCGGACTTTGCCGTTCGGGCGCGTCTGCCCCGGTAGACGGGGTCGCTTTATTCGGACTTTGCCGTTCGGGCGCGCTGGCCCGGTAGACGGGGTCGCTTTATTCGGACTTTGCCGTTCGGGCGCGTCTGCCCCGGTAGACGGGGTTGCCTCTTTCGGACTTTGCCGTTCCGGCGCGTCTGCCCCGGTAGACGGGGTCGCTTTATTCGGACTTTGCCGTTCGGGCGCGTCTGCCCCGGTAGACGGGGTCGCCTCTTTCGGACTTTGCCGTTCGGGCGCGTCTGCCCCGGTAGACGGGGTCGCCTCTTTCGGACTTTGCCGTTCGGGCGCGTCTGGCCCGGTAGACGGGGTCGCTTTATTCGGACTTTGCCGTTCGGGCGCGTCTGCCCCGGTAGACGGGGTTGCCTCTTTCGGACTTTGCCGTTCCGGCGCGTCTGCCCCGGTAGACGGGGTCGCTTTATTCGGACTTTGCCGTTCGGGCGCGTCTGCCCCGGTAGACGGGGTCGCTTTATTCGGACTTTGCCGTTCGGGCGCGTCTGGCCCGGTAGACGGGGTCGCTTTATTCGGACTTTGCCGTTCGGGCGCGTCTGCCCCGGTAGACGGGGTTGCCTCTTTCGGACTTTGCCGTTCCGGCGCGTCTGCCCCGGTAGACGGGGTCGCCTCTTTCGGACTTTGCCGTTCGGGCGCGTCTGCCCCGGTAGACGGGGTCGCCTCTTTCGGACTTTGCCGTTCGGGCGCGTCTGGCCCGGTAGACGGGGTCGCTTTATTCGGACTTTGCCGTTCGGGCGCGTCTGCCCCGGTAGACGGGGTCGCTTTATTCGGACTTTGCCGTTCGGGCGCGTCTGCCCCGGTAGACGGGGTTGCCTCTTTCGGACTTTGCCGTTCCGGCGCGTCTGCCCCGGTAGACGGGGTCGCTTTATTCGGACTTTGCCGTTCGGGCGCGTCTGCCCCGGTAGACGGGGTCGCTTTATTCGGACTTTGCCGTTCGGGCGCGTCTGCCCCGGTAGACGGGGTCGCCTCTTTCGGACTTTGCCGTTCGGGCGCGTCTGCCCCGGTAGACGGGGTCGCCTCTTTCGGACTTTGCCGTTCGGGCGCGTCTGGCCCGGTAGACGGGGTCGCTTTATTCGGACTTTGCCGTTCGGGCGCGTCTGCCCCGGTAGACGGGGTTGCCTCTTTCGGACTTTGCCGTTCCGGCGCGTCTGCCCCGGTAGACGGGGTTGCCTCTTTCGGACTTTGCCGTTCCGGCGCGTCTGCCCCGGTAGACGGGGTCGCTTTATTCGGACTTTGCCGTTCGGGCGCGTCTGCCCCGGTAGACGGGGTCGCTTTATTCGGACTTTGCCGTTCGGGCGCGTCTGCCCCGGTAGACGGGGTCGCCTCTTTCGGACTTTGCCGTTCGGGCGCGTCTGCCCCGGTAGACGGGGTCGCCTCTTTCGGACTTTGCCGTTCGGGCGCGTCTGGCCCGGTAGACGGGGTCGCTTTATTCGGACTTTGCCGTTCGGGCGCGTCTGCCCCGGTAGACGGGGTTGCCTCTTTCGGACTTTGCCGTTCCGGCGCGTCTGCCCCGGTAGACGGGGTCGCTTTATTCGGACTTTGCCGTTCGGGCGCGTCTGCCCCGGTAGACGGGGTCGCTTTATTCGGACTTTGCCGTTCGGGCGCGTCTGGCCCGGTAGACGGGGTCGCTTTATTCGGACTTTGCCGTTCGGGCGCGTCTGCCCCGGTAGACGGGGTTGCCTCTTTCGGACTTTGCCGTTCCGGCGCGTCTGCCCCGGTAGACGGGGTCGCTTTATTCGGACTTTGCCGTTCGGGCGCGTCTGCCCCGGTAGACGGGGTCGCTTTATTCGGACTTTGCCGTTCGGGCGCGTCTGCCCCGGTAGACGGGGTCGCCTCTTTCGGACTTTGCCGTTCGGGCGCGTCTGCCCCGGTAGACGGGGTCGCCTCTTTCGGACTTTGCCGTTCGGGCGCGTCTGGCCCGGTAGACGGGGTCGCTTTATTCGGACTTTGCCGTTCCGGCGCGTCTGCCCCGGTAGACGGGGTCGCTTTATTCGGACTTTGCCGTTCGGGCGCGTCTGCCCCGGTAGACGGGGTCGCTTTATTCGGACTTTGCCGTTCGGGCGCGTCTGGCCCGGTAGACGGGGTCGCTTTATTCGGACTTTGCCGTTCGGGCGCGTCTGCCCCGGTAGACGGGGTTGCCTCTTTCGGACTTTGCCGTTCCGGCGCGTCTGCCCCGGTAGACGGGGTCGCTTTATTCGGACTTTGCCGTTCGGGCGCGTCTGCCCCGGTAGACGGGGTCGCTTTATTCGGACTTTGCCGTTCGGGCGCGTCTGCCCCGGTAGACGGGGTCGCTTTATTCGGACTTTGCCGTTCGGGCGCGTCTGCCCCGGTAGACGGGGTCGCCTCTTTCGGACTTTGCCGTTCGGGCGCGTCTGCCCCGGTAGACGGGGTCGCCTCTTTCGGACTTTGCCGTTCGGGCGCGTCTGCCCCGGTAGACGGGGTCGCTTTATTCGGACTTTGCCGTTCGGGCGCGTTCGCCCCGGCCGACGCGGGACGAAAGTCGTTTGCGACTTTGCCTTCCCTGTGTAGGGCGTTCAAAGGCGAATCTTTTGTTACCAATCTCGTCACTTTGCTGCCAGTCTGGGCCGAGATACGTGCGATTGAACGGTATCGCCTAGGCAGACGCGGTACGGGGTTTTCGAATTTTTAAAGGTCCTTTTCTTTGGCGGAGCACGACGAATTTTACAGCGCCGCGTCGGCCGCGCTGCGGCGCATCTTTTTCGATCATCACATTGCGGTCGGAGCAGCGGGCGATTAACCGCTCGCGACAGGGAGACTTTGACCATTTCAAACTTTTCACGGCCGGCCCCTATGTCTCAAGCCTACGAATTTGAAGTCAGTGTGCAGGCGAATCTTTTGCCACCGGTCCCGTCGTTTTCCTGCCATTCTCGCTCGAGATAGGGGCGATTCAACAGTCTCGCCTAGGCAGACGCGGTCCCGCCTAGGCAGACGCGGTTCCCTCCCCGGCGAACGCGGTAAATGGTCTTCGAGTTTTTAGAGGCACTTTTACCTGGCGGAACGCGACGAAATTTACGCCACGCGTCGGCCGCGCCGGCGCGCATCTTGTGCAGTCATCCCCGACCCGCTGCTTCCAATGTAGCCGGAGCAGCGGGTGATTGACCAGTCTCGCAAGGGGCCGCCTTTTCGAATTCTCGCGGCCGTCGCCTTGAGCGCAGCCGCTCAGTTTTTAGTTGCGCGCGTTGGGCTGAGAAGGGCGAACATTTTGAGACCTCTCCCGTCCCTTTCGCGCAACGCAAGGCAGAGTTACGCTCGTTTGAAGCTCGCCTAGGCAGACGCGGTCCCGCCTAGGCAGACGCGGTTGCCTCCCCGGCGGACGCGGTGAACGGTCTTCGAACTTTTAAGGGCACTTTTAACTGGCGGAACGCGACGAAATTTACGCCACGTGTCGGCCGCACCGCGACGCATCTTGTGCAGTCATCGCCGACTCGCTGCTTCCAATGCAGCCGGAGCAGCGGGCGATTGACCAGGCTCGCAAGGGGCCGCCTTTTGTAATCTTCGCGGCCGTTCCCGTGGGCGAATCCGCTCCATTTTTAGATCCGCGTGTGGGGCTGAGAAAGGCGAACATTTTGAGACCTTTCTCGTCCCTTTCGCGCAACGCGAGTGAGAGTTACGCTCGTTTGAAGCTCGCCTAGGCAGACGCGGTCCCGCCTAGGCAGACGCGGTAAATGGTCTTCGAATTTTTAAAGGCACTTTGAACTGTCGGAGCGCGACGAAATTTACGCCACGGTTCGGCCGCGCCGGCGCGCATCTTGTGCAGTTATCGCGGACTCGCTGCTTGCACTGTAGCCGGAGCAGCAGGTGATTGACCAGGCTCGCAAGGGGCCGCCTTTTCTAGTCTTCGCGGCGGTTCCCGTGGGCGCAGCCGCTCAATTTCTAGTTCCGCGCGTTGGGCTGAGAGAGGCGAACATTTTGAGACCTTTCCCGTCCCTTTCGCGCAACGCAAGTGAGAGTTACGCTCGTTTGAAGCTCGCCTAGGCAGACGCGGTCCCGCCTAGGCAGACGCGGTTGCCTCCCCGGCGGACGCGGTAAACGGTCTTCGAGTTTTTAAAGGCACTTTGAACTGGCGGAGCGCGACCAAATTTACGCCACGGTTCGGCCGCGCAGGCGCGCATCTTGTGCAGTTATCGCGGACTCGCTGCTTGCACTGTAGCCGGAGCAGCAGGTGATTGACCAGGCTCGCAAGGGGCCGCCTTTTCTAATCTTCGCGGCGGTTCCCGTGGGCGCAGCCGCTCAATTTTTAGTTCCGCGTGTGGGGCTGAGAAAGGCGAACATTTTGAGACCTTTCCCGTCCCTTTCGCGCAACGCAAGTGAGAGTTACGCTCGTTTGAAGCTCGCCTAGGCAGACGCGGTCCCGCCTAGGCAGACGCGGTAAATGGTCTTCGAATTTTTAAAGGCACTTTGAACTGGCGGAACGCGACGAAATTTACGCCACGGTTCGGCCGCGCAGGCGCGCATCTTGTGCAGTTATCGCGGACTCGCTGCTTGCACTGTAGCCGGAGCAGCAGGTGATTGACCAGGCTCGCAAGGGGCCGCCTTTTCTAATCTTCGCGGCCGTTCCCGTGGGCGAATCCGCTCCATTTTTAGATCCGCGTGTGGGGCCGAGAAAGGCGAACATTTTGAGACCTTTCCCGTCCCTTTCGCGCAACGCAAGTGAGAGTTACGCTCGTTTGAAGCTCGCCTAGGCAGACGCGGTCCCGCCTAGGCAGACGCGGTAAATGGTCTTCGAATTTTTAAAGGCACTTTGAACTGGCGGAGCGCGACGAAATTTACGCCACGGTTCGGCCGCGCCGGCGCGCATCTTGTGCAGTTATCGCGGACTCGCTGCTTGCACTGTAGCCGGAGCAGCACGTGATTGACCAGGCTCGCAAGGGGCCGCCTTTTCTAATCTTCGCGGCCGTTCCCGTGGGCGAATCCGCTCCATTTTTAGATCCGCGTGTGGGGCCGAGAAGGGCGAACATTTTGAGACCTTTCCCGTCCCTTTCGCGCAACGCAAGTGAGAGTTACGCTCGTTTGAAGCTCGCCTAGGCAGACGCGGTCCCGCCTAGGCAGACGCGGTAAATGGTCTTCGAATTTTTAAAGGCACTTTGAACTGGCGGAGCGCGACGAAATTTACGCCACGGTTCGGCCGCGCCGGCGCGCATCTTGTGCAGTTATCGCGGACTCGCTGCTTGCACTGTAGCCGGAGCAGCACGTGATTGACCAGGCTCGCAAGGGGCCGCCTTTTCTAATCTTCGCGGCCGTTCCCGTGGGCGAATCCGCTCCATTTTTAGATCCGCGTGTGGGGCCGAGAAAGGCGAACATTTTGAGACCTTTCCCGTCCCTTTCGCGCAACGCAAGTGAGAGTTACGCTCGTTTGAAGCTCGCCTAGGCAGACGCGGTCCCGCCTAGGCAGACGCGGTTGCCTCCCCGGCGGACGCGGTAAATGGTCTTCGAATTTTTAAAGGCACTTTGAACTGGCGGAGCGCGACGAAATTTACGCCACGGTTCGGCCGCGCCGGCGCGCATCTTGTGCAGTTATCGCGGACTCGCTGCTTGCACTGTAGCCGGAGCAGCAGGTGATTGACCAGGCTCGCAAGGGGCCGCCTTTTCTAATCTTCGCGGCCGTTCCCGTGGGCGAATCCGCTCCATTTTTAGATCCGCGTGTGGGGCTGAGAAAGGCGAACATTTTGAGGCCTTTCCCGTCCCTTTCGCGCAACGCAAGTGAGAGTTACGCTCGTTTGAAGCTCGCCTAGGCAGACGCGGTCCCGCCTAGGCAGACGCGGTTGCCTCCCCGGCGGACGCGGTAAATGGTCTTCGAGTTTTTAAAGGCACTTTGAACTGGCGGAGCGCGACCAAATTTACGCCACGGTTCGGCCGCGCCGGCGCGCATCTTGTGCTGTCATCGCGGACTCGCTGCTTGCACTGTAGCCGGAGCAGCGGGTGATTGACCAGGCTCGCAAGGGGCCGCCTTTTCTAATCTTCGCGGCCGCTGCCGTGGGCGAATCCGCTCCATTTTTAGTTCCGCGCGTTGGGCTGAGAAAGGCGAACATTTTGAGACCTTTCTCGTCCCTTTCGCGCAACGCAAGTGAGAGTTACGCTCGTTTGAAGCTCGCCTAGGCAGACGCGGTCCCGCCTAGGCAGACGCGGTTGCCTCCCCGGCGGACGCGGTAAACGGTCTTCGAATTTTTAAAGGCACTTTGAACTGGCGGAGCGCGACGAAATTTACGCCACGGTTCGGCCGCGCCGGCGCGCATCTTGTGCAGTCATCGCCGACTCGCTGCTTCCACTGCAGCCGGAGCAGCGGGCGATTGACCAGGCTCGCAAGGGGCCGCCTTTTCTAATCTTCGCGGCTGTTCCCGTGGGCGCAGCCGCTCAATTTTTAGTTCCGCGTGTTGGGCTGAGAGAGGCGAATATTTTGAGACCTTTCCCGTCCCTTTCGCGCAACGCAAGTGAGAGTTACGCTCGTTTGAAGCTCGCCTAGGCAGACGCGGTCCCGCCTAGGCAGACGCGGTTGCCTCCCCGGCGGACGCGGTAAACGGTCTTCGAGTTTTTAAAGGCACTTTGAACTGGCGGAGCGCGACCAAATTTACGCCACGGTTCGGCCGCGCCGGCGCGCATCTTGTGCAGTCATCGCCGACCCGCTGCTTGCACTGTAGCCGGAGCAGCGGGCGATTGAGCAGTCTCGCAAGGGGCCGCCTTTTCTAATCTTCGCGGCCGTTCCCGTGGGCGAATCCGCTCCATTTTTAGATCCGCGTGTGGGGCTGAGAAAGGCGAACATTTTGAGACCTTTCCCGTCCCTTTCGCCCAACGCAAGTGAGAGTTACGCTCGTTTGAAGCTCGCCTAGGCAGACGCGGTTGCCTCCCCGGCGGACGCGGTAAATGGTCTTCGAGTTTTTAAAGGCACTTTGAACTGGCGGAGCGCGACCAAATTTACGCCACGGTTCGGCCGCGCCGGCGCGCATCTTGTGCTGTCATCGCGGACTCGCTGCTTGCACTGTAGCCGGAGCAGCGGGCGATTGACCAGTATCGCAAGGGGCCGCCTTTTCTAATCTTCGCGGCCGTTCCCGTGGGCGAATCCGCTCCATTTTTAGTTCCGCGCGTTGGGCTGAGAAAGGCGAACATTTTGAGACCTTTCCCGTCCGTTTCGCGCAACGCAAGTGAGAGTTACGCTCGTTTGAAGCTCGCCTAGGCAGACGCGGTCCCGCCTAGGCAGACGCGGTTGCCTCCCCGGCGGACGCGGTAAACGGTCTTCGAATTTTTAAAGGCACTTTGAACTGGCGGAGCGCGACGAAATTTACGCCACGGTTCGGCCGCGCCGGCGCGCATCTTGTGCAGTCATCGCCGACCCGCTGCGTCCACTGCAGCCGGAGCAGCGGGCGATTGACCAGTATCGCAAGGGGCCGCCTTTTCGAATTCTCGCGGCCGTTGCCTTGAGCGCAGCCGCTCAATTTCTAGTTGCGCGCGTTGGGCTGAGAAAGGCGAACATTTTGAGACCTTTCCCGTCCGTTTCGCGCAACGCAAGTGAGAGTTGCGCTCGTTTGAAGCTCGCCTAGGCAGACGCGGTCCCGCCTAGGCAGACGCGGTAAATTGTCTTCGAATTTTTAAAGGCACTTTGAACTGGCGGAGCGCGACGAAATTTACGCCACGGTTCGGCCGCGCCGGCGCGCATCTTGTGCAGTTATCGCGGACTCGCTGCTTGCACTGTAGCCGGAGCAGCAGGTGATTGACCAGGCTCGCAAGGGGCCGCCTTTTCTAATCTTCGCGGCCGTTCCCGTGGACGAATCCGCTCCATTTTTAGATCCGCGTGTGGGGCTGAGAAAGGCGAGCATTTTGAGACCTTTCTCGTCCCTTTCGCGCAACGCAAGTGAGAGTTACGCTCGTTTGAAGCTCGCCTAGGCAGACGCGGTCCCGCCTAGGCAGACGCGGTTGCCTCCCCGGCGGACGCGGTAAACGGTTTTCGAATATTTAAAGGCACTTTCACCTGGCGGAACGAGACGAAATTTACGCCACGTGTCGGCCGCGCTGCCGCCCATCTTGTGCAGTCCTCCTCGACCCGCTGCTTCCACTGTAGCCGGAGCAGCGGGTGATTGACCAGGTTCGCAAGGGGCCGCCTTTTCGAATGTTCACGGCCGTTCCCGTGGGCGCAGCCGCTCAATTTTTAGTTCCGCGTGTGGGGCTGAGAAAGGCGAATATTTTGAGACCTTTCCCGTCCCTTTCGCGCAACGGAAGGCAGAGTTACGTTCGTTTGAAGCCCGCTCCGGTAGACGCGCTTATGACCCGCGGGGGTCTGGGTACTTATCGCTGCATATATAAGGGGGCATACCGCCTAGGCAGACGCGAAACAGTAAAGCGTCCGCTTTGTCAGCAAAGTCCGAAACGGACCTCTCGACGCCCGGGAGGTGAATTCGGGCTTTAGGCGGCCTCGGCAGATGTGATTTTCATGAGTTTGTGCATTATTTATGCGAGTTTTGCGGCGAACGCGCCTCGAGTACGGCGGCTCGCCCGACGGCTATGTCCACGAGTACGGCTCGTGCGGGGCGCCGCGGAAGCGCGGTTGTGCGATGCCGCAGCAAAGCGCGCACGATTTGAGTGGCTTTTGCGGCGAACGCTCCTCGAGTACGGCGGTTCGCCCGATGACAATGTCCACGAGTACGGCTCGTGCGGGGCGCCGCGGAAGTGCTTTTTTGCGATGCCGCAGCAAAGCGCGCTCGATTTGAGGGGCTCTTGCCGCCAACGCGCCTCGAGTACGGCGGTTGGCCCGATGACAATGTCCACGAGTACGGCTCGTGCGGGGCGCCGGGGAAGCGCTTTTGTGCGATGCCGCAGGAAAGCGCGCACGTTTTGAGCGGCTCTTGCGGCGAACGCGCCTCGAGTACGGCGGTTCGCCCGACGGCTATGTCCACGAGTACGGCTCGTGCGGGGCGCCGGGGCAGCGCTTTCGTGCGATGCCGCAGGAAAGCGTGCACGATTTGAGCGGCTCTTGCGGCGAACGCGCCTCGAGTACGGCGGTTCGCCCGATGACCATGTCCACGAGTACGGCTCGTGCGGGGCGCCGGGGCAGCGCTTTCGTGCGATGCCGCAGGAAAGCGCGCACGATTTGAGCGGCTCTTGCGGCGAACGCGCCTCGAGTACGGCGGTTCGCCCGATGACCATGTCCACGAGTACGGCTCGTGCGGGGCGCCGGGGCAGCGCTTTCGTGCGATGCCGCAGGAAAGCGCGCACGATTTGAGCGGCTCTTGCGGCGAACGCGCCTCGAGTACGGCGCTTCGCCCGACGGCTATGTCCACGAGTACGGCTCGTGCGGGGCGCCGGGGATGCGCTTTTGTGCGATGCCGCAGCAAAGCGCGCACGATTTGTGGGGGTCTTGCCGCCAACGCGCCTCGAGTACGGCGGTTCGCCCGATGACAATGTCCACGAGTACGGCTCGTGCGGGGCGCCGGGGCAGCGCTTTCGTGCGATGCCGCAGGAAAGCGCGCACGATTTGAGCGGCTCTTGCGGCGAACGCGCCTCGAGTACGGCGGTTCGCCCGACGGCTATGTCCACGAGTACGGCTCGTGCGGGGCGCCGCGGAAGCGCGGCGTTGTGATGCCGCGGCAAAGCGCGCACGATTTGTGCGGCCCTTGCGGCGAAAGTGGCACGAGTACGGCGATTTACTCACCCACGGAGGTCTGGGTACTTATCGCTGCTATTATATGGGGGTCCCAGTGGAGCAGTCGGCGGCGCGCGCCCGCGTGTGCGCGCCGTGACCGGGTCTGATATGCGGCCTCGTGCCCAGCGTGTCCCCGTCCCTCGGACCCCACGGCATTCGTCTGCAGCCTCATCCGCGTCTGCGATAGGGGCTGGTTGTCGGACGACGCTGTTTCCACGTTTTACGAGGTGTGTTCCGTGCTACCCGGACTCGATTCCGTGCGAGCGCGCCGAAGACGCGGGCGTGTCCCGTCGTCTGGCGGCTTGGCCGTCTCGGCTACGCAGCAAGCGCCGTCCAGTTGCCTAATGCTGCGGCCCTAGAGGCCGATGTGCGCACTGGTGGGCGCGTTACAAATGCTTTGCCTAAAGGCACACGTGCTCTCTTGCCGCGTGGCGATTGCCGTACCTACGGGTCGGATGCCGCAGCGAGCTCGAACGATGCACGGGCAGCGCAAGCTGCCGCGAAAAAGATGCGTCGCGCGCTGGGGGTTTATGGCGGCCCTATCGGCGGCGACGAGGCACCCTTCTGGGGCGAAAAGGGAATGCCTATGCATCATACCTGGTTGATCCTGCCAGTAATCATATGCTTGTCTCAAAGATTAAGCCATGCATGTCTAAGTACATGCCGAAATAAGGCGAAACCGCGAATGGCTCATTAAATCAGTTATGGTTCCTTAGATCGTTTCTTTCTACTTGGACAACTGTGGCAATTCTAGAGCTAATACATGCATTGAGCCTGAAGGCCTTTGGCTGACGGGCGCTTTTATTAGACCAAGACCCATCGGGCTCTGCCCGTACTCTGTGGTGACTCTGGATAACTTTGTGCTGATCGCATGGCCATGAGCCGGCGACGTTTCTTTCAAGTGTCTGCCTTATCAACTTTCGATGGTAGGTTACTTGCCTACCATGGTTGTTACGGGTAACGGAGAATCAGGGTTCGATTCCGGAGAGGGAGCCTGAGAAACGGCTACCACATCCAAGGAAGGCAGCAGGCGCGCAAATTACCCACTCCCGGCACGGGGAGGTAGTGACGAAAAATAACAATACGGGACTCTTTTGAGGCCCCGTAATTGAAATGAGTACACTCTAAATCCTTTAACGAGGATCAATTGGAGGGCAAGTCTGGTGCCAGCAGCCGCGGTAATTCCAGCTCCAATAGCGTATACTAAAGCTGCTGCGGTTAAAAAGCTCGTAGTTGGATCTCAGTTCCAGACGAGTAGTGCATCTACCCGATGCGACGGCTCGGACTGAACATCATGCCGGTCCTCTCTTGGTGCCCTTCATTGGTGCGTCTCGAGGTGGCCTGCGCTTTTACTTTGAAAAAATTAGAGTGCTCAACGCAGGCGAGTCGCCTGAATAAACTTGCATGGAATAATAGAACAAGACCCCGTTTCTGTTCTGTTGGTTTTTGGAATACGGGGTAATGATTAAGAGGGACAGACGGGGGCATTCGTATTGCGGCGCTAGAGGTGAAATTCTTGGACCGTCGCAAGACGAACTACTGCGAAAGCATTTGCCAAGAATGTTTTCTTTGATCAAGAACGAAAGTCAGAGGTTCGAAGGCGATCAGATACCGCCCTAGTTCTGACCATAAACGATGCCAACCAGCGATCCGCCTGAGTTACTCAAATGACTCGGCGGGCAGCTTCCGGGAAACCAAAGTATTTGGGTTCCGGGGGAAGTATGGTTGCAAAGCTGAAACTTAAAGGAATTGACGGAAGGGCACCACCAGGAGTGGAGCCTGCGGCTTAATTTGACTCAACACGGGAAAACTTACCCGGCCCGGACACTGGGAGGATTGACAGATTGAGAGCTCTTTCTTGATTCGGTGGATGGTGGTGCATGGCCGTTCTTAGTTGGTGGAGCGATTTGTCTGGTTAATTCCGATAACGAACGAGACTCTAGCCTATTAAATAGGTGCGGGGTTCCCAGCACCTTACAACCTTCTTAGAGGGACAAGCGGCTCCTAGCCGCACGAAACAGAGCAATAACAGGTCTGTGATGCCCTTAGATGTCCGGGGCCGCACGCGCGCTACACTGAAGGAAGCAGCGTGTCTTTATCCCTGTCTGAAAAGACTGGGTAACCCGTGGAACTTCTTTCGTGATTGGGATAGGGGCTTGCAATTGTTCCCCTTGAACGAGGAATTCCCAGTAAGCGCGAGTCATAAGCTCGCGTTGATTACGTCCCTGCCCTTTGTACACACCGCCCGTCGCTACTACCGATTGAATGATTTAGTGAGGTCTTCGGACCGATGTCCGGCGCGGCCTTTCGGTTGCGCCGGTCTGTTGGAAAGATGACCAAACTTGATCATTTAGAGGAAGTAAAAGTCGTAACAAGGTTTCCGTAGGTGAACCTGCGGAAGGATCATTACCGGATTGTGCTTGTCACACCCGGCGCCGCCCCCACTTATAAGCGGGGGAAGGCCTCAACCGCGGAGTTGCGAGATTCTGAAGCCGCTTCTCTGCACAAACTGTTGCGCCCAGCGGAGCTCCGTCACCAAGGGAAAGTCGGACGGGCTGTATCCGCAGGTTTGAACGGCGTAACGCACCACTCATGGTGGGCTTTCGGTTGTCGACAACCGTCGAAGAGGCGCAAACAGAGCCGGTAGGCAGGCCGAGGGAAAGGCCTGCCCGCTGCCAAGGGAACGGCGGCGGCTGCTGCGAAGTACGAAAGGAAACGCTGCTCGCTGGCTTTGTCGTGTTGCGACCACGAGTCGGTAGGCGGGCCGAGGGAAAGGCCTGCCCGCTGCCAAGGGAACGGCGGCGGCTGCTGCGAAGTACGAAAGGAAACGCTGCTCGCTGGCTTTGTCGTGTTGCGACCACGAGTCGGTAGGCGGGCCGAGGGAAAGGCCTGCCCGCTGCCAAGGGAACGGCGGCGGCTGCTGCGAAGTACGAAAGGAAACGCTGCTCGCTGGCTTTGTCGTGTTGCGACCACGAGTCGGTAGGCGGGCCGAGGGAAAGGCCTGCCCGCTGCCAAGGGAACGGCGGCGGCTGCTGCGAAGTACGAGAGGAACCGCGGCTCGCTGGCTTTGTCGTGTTGCGACCACCAGTCGGTAGGCGGGCCGAGGGAAAGGCCTGCCCGCTGCCAAGGGAACGGCGGCGGCTGCTGCGAAGTACGAGAGGAACCGCGGCTCGCTGGCTGGGAAACTGCGCTTCTGCGCGACGCGCACGCGGCGGGACGCGCGCGGCCCAGGGAACGGCCGCGCGCGAAAGGTCTCGCACTGCGGGCGCGGAGTCTGACGCCGCGCCGACGGCGCGAAAGGAGGCACCGGGACCGAAAAGGACGAGGGATTATAATCCCGCACTTTGAACGCATTCGCGGCAGCCGGGTTCTCTTGCTGCTTCGTCCTTCCCAGCCTTCGAGTAGTCTGTCGGTGCGCTACCGAAACGCCGTCCATGGCACTGTGGCCGGTGGGCTCCTATTGCGGGAGTAGACTGATGAACGTCCGCTTTGCGGCTTGTTCCAAGTACGCGCTGCGTAGCCACGGCTAGGCGGTGCCTGTCTCCTTGCGAAGCAATGATGTGGCGAAATGGTCGAGTAGGGAGCAGCACGATGGCGCACCCGGGGGCGACCGGACCGGGGGGCGTTGGGAAAACCCCCTCCCCTACAAAAGGGTGCAGCAGCGGTAGGCGGTGATGACTCGCCTTGAAAGATGTGAACAGCAGTTGAGTGTGAACAGCAACAAAAAAAACCGCTGCTGGAGTCCGGGGGTAGCGTCGCTGCAGATCGCAGAAAGGTGCGTGAGGACGGTGGCACAGAGCTCCAAGAATGTATATTTCTAGCAAACGCCGGTGCTTCGAGGTGTTCTGCGGTCAGGCCCGTGCGGGCGGAGCGGGCGTGCCCAAGAAGGCACAAGAAGACCCACCTCTGATGAAGACCGGAATTGGAGCGTCACGCGTCGGCTCAGCACTTCTGCCTTAGTGGTTGCCAAATGCCTCGTCATCCTATTAGTGACGCGCAAGCCATTATCGCACAAAAGCTTCGAGAGACTTTGCTCGCTTTGGCTTTGAGGCACGCGCAGCATGCCGAACGGACGGCTGCGAGGCGCGAAAGACGTCGGTCGAAACTGCGACTGGAGACCAGGGGAAAAGCCCGGTGCCTAAAACCCTGGTTGTACTGTACGGATTTGAACAAACCAAACGCACGACTCTAAGCGGTGGATCACTCGGTTCTCGGGTCGATGAAGAACGCAGCCAGCTGCGAGACTTGGTGTGAATTGCAGGACACACTGAGCACTGATTCTTCGAACGCACATTGCGCCCTTGGGTCTTCCCTTGGGTTCGTCTGTCTGAGGGTCGGATCATATATCAAGAGAGGCGCCGGCGCCCGGGGATGGCGCGGCCGGCGACTCGTTTTGACCGTGTCGGCAAAGAGGACGGCTCTGTACGGAACGCCGAAGATCCCTCGAAAGACTTTGCGAATGAGGAGGAGAGCGGGTCGAACCCTTCAGCCGCGCGCAAAGCGGCAGAGTCGGGTCGCCCTGCGCTGACGTAACGCGGGCCGGCGGCTGCTAGCCGTAGAGCGTCACGCCTCAGAAAGCGACCGCCGCAGGAAGGGAATACCTGCAGGGAAAGAGCGGTCCGACGGGAGACGAGGCTGTTTGGACGGGCGGCGAAGCGCTGCCTGCTGGCCCGCGGAGAAGTAGCCGAACTGCTGCGAGAAGCGCAGAGACGGGAACGCCCTGTTCCGGGCACGCCCGCGCGAGAAAAAGGGATACCTCGCGCGGGGTGCAGGGAGGTGAC
>NW_028317718.1:241866-254366 GCF_055824585.1 Amblyomma mixtum
TTCACATCTTTCAAGGCGAGTCATCACCGCCTACCGCTGCTGCACCCTTTTGTAGGGGAGGGGGTTTTCCCAACGCCCCCCGGTCCGGTCGCCCCCGGGTGCGCCATCGTGCTGCTCCCTACTCGACCATTTCGCCACATCATTGCTTCGCAAGGAGACAGGCACCGCCTAGCCGTGGCTACGCAGCGCGTACTTGGAACAAGCCGCAAAGCGGACGTTCATCAGTCTACTCCCGCAATAGGAGCCCACCGGCCACAGTGCCATGGACGGCGTTTCGGTAGCGCACCGACAGACTACTCGAAGGCTGGGAAGGACGAAGCAGCAAGAGAACCCGGCTGCCGCGAATGCGTTCAAAGTGCGGGATTATAATCCCTCGTCCTTTTCGGTCCCGGTGCCTCCTTTCGCGCCGTCGGCGCGGCGTCAGACTCCGCGCCCGCAGTGCGAGACCTTTCGCGCGCGGCCGTTCCCTGGGCCGCGCGCGTCCCGCCGCGTGCGCGTCGCGCAGAAGCGCAGTTTCCCAGCCAGCGAGCCGCGGTTCCTCTCGTACTTCGCAGCAGCCGCCGCCGTTCCCTTGGCAGCGGGCAGGCCTTTCCCTCGGCCCGCCTACCGACTGGTGGTCGCAACACGACAAAGCCAGCGAGCCGCGGTTCCTCTCGTACTTCGCAGCAGCCGCCGCCGTTCCCTTGGCAGCGGGCAGGCCTTTCCCTCGGCCCGCCTACCGACTCGTGGTCGCAACACGACAAAGCCAGCGAGCAGCGTTTCCTTTCGTACTTCGCAGCAGCCGCCGCCGTTCCCTTGGCAGCGGGCAGGCCTTTCCCTCGGCCCGCCTACCGACTCGTGGTCGCAACACGACAAAGCCAGCGAGCAGCGTTTCCTTTCGTACTTCGCAGCAGCCGCCGCCGTTCCCTTGGCAGCGGGCAGGCCTTTCCCTCGGCCCGCCTACCGACTCGTGGTCGCAACACGACAAAGCCAGCGAGCAGCGTTTCCTTTCGTACTTCGCAGCAGCCGCCGCCGTTCCCTTGGCAGCGGGCAGGCCTTTCCCTCGGCCTGCCTACCGGCTCTGTTTGCGCCTCTTCGACGGTTGTCGACAACCGAAAGCCCACCATGAGTGGTGCGTTACGCCGTTCAAACCTGCGGATACAGCCCGTCCGACTTTCCCTTGGTGACGGAGCTCCGCTGGGCGCAACAGTTTGTGCAGAGAAGCGGCTTCAGAATCTCGCAACTCCGCGGTTGAGGCCTTCCCCCGCTTATAAGTGGGGGCGGCGCCGGGTGTGACAAGCACAATCCGGTAATGATCCTTCCGCAGGTTCACCTACGGAAACCTTGTTACGACTTTTACTTCCTCTAAATGATCAAGTTTGGTCATCTTTCCAACAGACCGGCGCAACCGAAAGGCCGCGCCGGACATCGGTCCGAAGACCTCACTAAATCATTCAATCGGTAGTAGCGACGGGCGGTGTGTACAAAGGGCAGGGACGTAATCAACGCGAGCTTATGACTCGCGCTTACTGGGAATTCCTCGTTCAAGGGGAACAATTGCAAGCCCCTATCCCAATCACGAAAGAAGTTCCACGGGTTACCCAGTCTTTTCAGACAGGGATAAAGACACGCTGCTTCCTTCAGTGTAGCGCGCGTGCGGCCCCGGACATCTAAGGGCATCACAGACCTGTTATTGCTCTGTTTCGTGCGGCTAGGAGCCGCTTGTCCCTCTAAGAAGGTTGTAAGGTGCTGGGAACCCCGCACCTATTTAATAGGCTAGAGTCTCGTTCGTTATCGGAATTAACCAGACAAATCGCTCCACCAACTAAGAACGGCCATGCACCACCATCCACCGAATCAAGAAAGAGCTCTCAATCTGTCAATCCTCCCAGTGTCCGGGCCGGGTAAGTTTTCCCGTGTTGAGTCAAATTAAGCCGCAGGCTCCACTCCTGGTGGTGCCCTTCCGTCAATTCCTTTAAGTTTCAGCTTTGCAACCATACTTCCCCCGGAACCCAAATACTTTGGTTTCCCGGAAGCTGCCCGCCGAGTCATTTGAGTAACTCAGGCGGATCGCTGGTTGGCATCGTTTATGGTCAGAACTAGGGCGGTATCTGATCGCCTTCGAACCTCTGACTTTCGTTCTTGATCAAAGAAAACATTCTTGGCAAATGCTTTCGCAGTAGTTCGTCTTGCGACGGTCCAAGAATTTCACCTCTAGCGCCGCAATACGAATGCCCCCGTCTGTCCCTCTTAATCATTACCCCGTATTCCAAAAACCAACAGAACAGAAACGGGGTCTTGTTCTATTATTCCATGCAAGTTTATTCAGGCGACTCGCCTGCGTTGAGCACTCTAATTTTTTCAAAGTAAAAGCGCAGGCCACCTCGAGACGCACCAATGAAGGGCACCAAGAGAGGACCGGCATGATGTTCAGTCCGAGCCGTCGCATCGGGTAGATGCACTACTCGTCTGGAACTGAGATCCAACTACGAGCTTTTTAACCGCAGCAGCTTTAGTATACGCTATTGGAGCTGGAATTACCGCGGCTGCTGGCACCAGACTTGCCCTCCAATTGATCCTCGTTAAAGGATTTAGAGTGTACTCATTTCAATTACGGGGCCTCAAAAGAGTCCCGTATTGTTATTTTTCGTCACTACCTCCCCGTGCCGGGAGTGGGTAATTTGCGCGCCTGCTGCCTTCCTTGGATGTGGTAGCCGTTTCTCAGGCTCCCTCTCCGGAATCGAACCCTGATTCTCCGTTACCCGTAACAACCATGGTAGGCAAGTAACCTACCATCGAAAGTTGATAAGGCAGACACTTGAAAGAAACGTCGCCGGCTCATGGCCATGCGATCAGCACAAAGTTATCCAGAGTCACCACAGAGTACGGGCAGAGCCCGATGGGTCTTGGTCTAATAAAAGCGCCCGTCAGCCAAAGGCCTTCAGGCTCAATGCATGTATTAGCTCTAGAATTGCCACAGTTGTCCAAGTAGAAAGAAACGATCTAAGGAACCATAACTGATTTAATGAGCCATTCGCGGTTTCGCCTTATTTCGGCATGTACTTAGACATGCATGGCTTAATCTTTGAGACAAGCATATGATTACTGGCAGGATCAACCAGGTATGATGCATAGGCATTCCCTTTTCGCCCCAGAAGGGTGCCTCGTCGCCGCCGATAGGGCCGCCATAAACCCCCAGCGCGCGACGCATCTTTTTCGCGGCAGCTTGCGCTGCCCGTGCATCGTTCGAGCTCGCTGCGGCATCCGACCCGTAGGTACGGCAATCGCCACGCGGCAAGAGAGCACGTGTGCCTTTAGGCAAAGCATTTGTAACGCGCCCACCAGTGCGCACATCGGCCTCTAGGGCCGCAGCATTAGGCAACTGGACGGCGCTTGCTGCGTAGCCGAGACGGCCAAGCCGCCAGACGACGGGACACGCCCGCGTCTTCGGCGCGCTCGCACGGAATCGAGTCCGGGTAGCACGGAACACACCTCGTAAAACGTGGAAACAGCGTCGTCCGACAACCAGCCCCTATCGCAGACGCGGATGAGGCTGCAGACGAATGCCGTGGGGTCCGAGGGACGGGGACACGCTGGGCACGAGGCCGCATATCAGACCCGGTCACGGCGCGCACACGCGGGCGCGCGCCGCCGACTGCTCCACTGGGACCCCCATATAATAGCAGCGATAAGTACCCAGACCTCCGTGGGTGAGTAAATCGCCGTACTCGTGCCACTTTCGCCGCAAGGGCCGCACAAATCGTGCGCGCTTTGCCGCGGCATCACAACGCCGCGCTTCCGCGGCGCCCCGCACGAGCCGTACTCGTGGACATAGCCGTCGGGCGAACCGCCGTACTCGAGGCGCGTTCGCCGCAAGAGCCGCTCAAATCGTGCGCGCTTTCCTGCGGCATCGCACGAAAGCGCTGCCCCGGCGCCCCGCACGAGCCGTACTCGTGGACATTGTCATCGGGCGAACCGCCGTACTCGAGGCGCGTTGGCGGCAAGACCCCCACAAATCGTGCGCGCTTTGCTGCGGCATCGCACAAAAGCGCATCCCCGGCGCCCCGCACGAGCCGTACTCGTGGACATAGCCGTCGGGCGAAGCGCCGTACTCGAGGCGCGTTCGCCGCAAGAGCCGCTCAAATCGTGCGCGCTTTCCTGCGGCATCGCACGAAAGCGCTGCCCCGGCGCCCCGCACGAGCCGTACTCGTGGACATGGTCATCGGGCGAACCGCCGTACTCGAGGCGCGTTCGCCGCAAGAGCCGCTCAAATCGTGCGCGCTTTCCTGCGGCATCGCACGAAAGCGCTGCCCCGGCGCCCCGCACGAGCCGTACTCGTGGACATGGTCATCGGGCGAACCGCCGTACTCGAGGCGCGTTCGCCGCAAGAGCCGCTCAAATCGTGCACGCTTTCCTGCGGCATCGCACGAAAGCGCTGCCCCGGCGCCCCGCACGAGCCGTACTCGTGGACATAGCCGTCGGGCGAACCGCCGTACTCGAGGCGCGTTCGCCGCAAGAGCCGCTCAAAACGTGCGCGCTTTCCTGCGGCATCGCACAAAAGCGCTTCCCCGGCGCCCCGCACGAGCCGTACTCGTGGACATTGTCATCGGGCCAACCGCCGTACTCGAGGCGCGTTGGCGGCAAGAGCCCCTCAAATCGAGCGCGCTTTGCTGCGGCATCGCAAAAAAGCACTTCCGCGGCGCCCCGCACGAGCCGTACTCGTGGACATTGTCATCGGGCGAACCGCCGTACTCGAGGAGCGTTCGCCGCAAAAGCCACTCAAATCGTGCGCGCTTTGCTGCGGCATCGCACAACCGCGCTTCCGCGGCGCCCCGCACGAGCCGTACTCGTGGACATAGCCGTCGGGCGAGCCGCCGTACTCGAGGCGCGTTCGCCGCAAAACTCGCATAAATAATGCACAAACTCATGAAAATCACATCTGCCGAGGCCGCCTAAAGCCCGAATTCACCTCCCGGGCGTCGAGAGGTCCGTTTCGGACTTTGCTGACAAAGCGGACGCTTTACTGTTTCGCGTCTGCCTAGGCGGTATGCCCCCTTATATATGCAGCGATAAGTACCCAGACCCCCGCGGGTCATAAGCGCGTCTACCGGAGCGGGCTTCAAACGAACGTAACTCTGCCTTCCGTTGCGCGAAAGGGACGGGAAAGGTCTCAAAATATTCGCCTTTCTCAGCCCCACACGCGGAACTAAAAATTGAGCGGCTGCGCCCACGGGAACGGCCGTGAACATTCGAAAAGGCGGCCCCTTGCGAACCTGGTCAATCACCCGCTGCTCCGGCTACAGTGGAAGCAGCGGGTCGAGGACGACTGCACAAGATGGGCGGCAGCGCGGCCGACACGTGGCGTAAATTTCGTCTCGTTCCGCCAGGTGAAAGTGCCTTTAAATATTCGAAAACCGTTTACCGCGTCCGCCGGGGAGGCAACCGCGTCTGCCTAGGCGGGACCGCGTCTGCCTAGGCGAGCTTCAAACGAGCGTAACTCTCACTTGCGTTGCGCGAAAGGGACGAGAAAGGTCTCAAAATGCTCGCCTTTCTCAGCCCCACACGCGGATCTAAAAATGGAGCGGATTCGTCCACGGGAACGGCCGCGAAGATTAGAAAAGGCGGCCCCTTGCGAGCCTGGTCAATCACCTGCTGCTCCGGCTACAGTGCAAGCAGCGAGTCCGCGATAACTGCACAAGATGCGCGCCGGCGCGGCCGAACCGTGGCGTAAATTTCGTCGCGCTCCGCCAGTTCAAAGTGCCTTTAAAAATTCGAAGACAATTTACCGCGTCTGCCTAGGCGGGACCGCGTCTGCCTAGGCGAGCTTCAAACGAGCGTAACTCTCACTTGCGTTGCGCGAAACGGACGGGAAAGGTCTCAAAATGTTCGCCTTTCTCAGCCCAACGCGCGCAACTAGAAATTGAGCGGCTGCGCTCAAGGCAACGGCCGCGAGAATTCGAAAAGGCGGCCCCTTGCGATACTGGTCAATCGCCCGCTGCTCCGGCTGCAGTGGACGCAGCGGGTCGGCGATGACTGCACAAGATGCGCGCCGGCGCGGCCGAACCGTGGCGTAAATTTGGTCGCGCTCCGCCAGTTCAAAGTGCCTTTAAAAACTCGAAGACCGTTTACCGCGTCCGCCGGGGAGGCAACCGCGTCTGCCTAGGCGAGACCGCGTCTGCCTAGGCGAGCTTCAAACGAGCGTAACTCTCACTTGCGTTGGGCGAAAGGGACGGGAAAGGTCTCAAAATGTTCGCCTTTCTCAGCCCCACACGCGGATCTAAAAATGGAGCGGATTCGCCCAAGGGAACGGCCGCGAAGATTAGAAAAGGCGGCCCCTTGCGAGACTGCTCAATCGCCCGCTGCTCCGGCTACAGTGCAAGCAGCGGGTCGGCGATGACTGCACAAGATGCGCGCCGGCGCGGCCGAACCGTGGCGTAAATTTGGTCGCGCTCCGCCAGTTCAAAGTGCCTTTAAAAACTCGAAGACCGTTTACCGCGTCCGCCGGGGAGGCAACCGCGTCTGCCTAGGCGGGACCGCGTCTGCCTAGGCGAGCTTCAAACGAGCGTAACTCTCACTTGCGTTGGGCGAAAGGGACGGGAAAGGTCTCAAAATGTTCGCCTTTCTCAGCCCCACACGCGGATCTAAAAATGGAGCGGCTGCACCCACGGGAACAGCCGCGAAGATTAGAAAAGGCGGCCCCTTGCGAGCCTGGTCAATCGCCCGCTGCTCCGGCTGCAGTGGAAGCAGCGAGTCGGCGATGACTGCACAAGATGCGCGCCGGCGCGGCCGAACCGTGGCGTAAATTTCGTCGCGCTCCGCCAGTTCAAAGTGCCTTTAAAAATTCGAAGACCGTTTACCGCGTCCGCCGGGGAGGCAACCGCGTCTGCCTAGGCGGGACCGCGTCTGCCTAGGCGAGCTTCAAACGAGCGTAACTCTCACTTGCGTTGCGCGAAAGGGACGAGAAAGGTCTCAAAATGTTCGCCTTTCTCAGCCCAACGCGCGGAACTAAAAATGGAGCGGATTCGCCCACGGGAGCGGCCGCGAAGATTAGAAAAGGCGGCCCCTTGCGAGCCTGGTCAATCACCCGCTGCTCCGGCTACAGTGCAAGCAGCGAGTCCGCGATGACAGCACAAGATGCGCGCCGGCGCGGCCGAACCGTGGCGTAAATTTCGTCGCGCTCCGCCAGTTCAAAGTGCCTTTAAAAATTCGAAGACCATTTACCGCGTCTGCCTAGGCGGGACCGCGTCTGCCTAGGCGAGCTTCAAACGAGCGTAACTCTCACTTGCGTTGCGCGAAAGGGACGGGAAAGGCCTCAAAATGTTCGCCTTTCTCAGCCCCACACGCGGATCTAAAAATGGAGCGGATTCGCCCACGGGAACGGCCGCGAAGATTAGAAAAGGCGGCCCCTTGCGAGCCTGGTCAATCACGTGCTGCTCCGGCTACAGTGCAAGCAGCGAGTCCGCGATAACTGCACAAGATGCGCGCCGGCGCGGCCGAACCGTGGCGTAAATTTCGTCGCGCTCCGCCAGTTCAAAGTGCCTTTAAAAATTCGAAGACCATTTACCGCGTCCGCCGGGGAGGCAACCGCGTCTGCCTAGGCGGGACCGCGTCTGCCTAGGCGAGCTTCAAACGAGCGTAACTCTCACTTGCGTTGCGCGAAAGGGACGGGAAAGGTCTCAAAATGTTCGCCTTTCTCGGCCCCACACGCGGATCTAAAAATGGAGCGGATTCGCCCACGGGAACGGCCGCGAAGATTAGAAAAGGCGGCCCCTTGCGAGCCTGGTCAATCACGTGCTGCTCCGGCTACAGTGCAAGCAGCGAGTCCGCGATAACTGCACAAGATGCGCGCCGGCGCGGCCGAACCGTGGCGTAAATTTCGTCGCGCTCCGCCAGTTCAAAGTGCCTTTAAAAATTCGAAGACCATTTACCGCGTCTGCCTAGGCGGGACCGCGTCTGCCTAGGCGAGCTTCAAACGAGCGTAACTCTCACTTGCGTTGCGCGAAAGGGACGGGAAAGGTCTCAAAATGTTCGCCTTTCTCAGCCCCACACGCGGATCTAAAAATGGAGCGGATTCGCCCACGGGAACGGCCGCGAAGATTAGAAAAGGCGGCCCCTTGCGAGCCTGGTCAATCACCTGCTGCTCCGGCTACAGTGCAAGCAGCGAGTCCGCGATAACTGCACAAGATGCGCGCCTGCGCGGCCGAACCGTGGCGTAAATTTCGTCGCGTTCCGCCAGTTCAAAGTGCCTTTAAAAATTCGAAGACCATTTACCGCGTCTGCCTAGGCGGGACCGCGTCTGCCTAGGCGAGCTTCAAACGAGCGTAACTCTCACTTGCGTTGCGCGAAAGGGACGGGAAAGGTCTCAAAATGTTCGCCTTTCTCAGCCCCACACGCGGAACTAAAAATTGAGCGGCTGCGCCCACGGGAACCGCCGCGAAGATTAGAAAAGGCGGCCCCTTGCGAGCCTGGTCAATCACCTGCTGCTCCGGCTACAGTGCAAGCAGCGAGTCCGCGATAACTGCACAAGATGCGCGCCTGCGCGGCCGAACCGTGGCGTAAATTTGGTCGCGCTCCGCCAGTTCAAAGTGCCTTTAAAAACTCGAAGACCGTTTACCGCGTCCGCCGGGGAGGCAACCGCGTCTGCCTAGGCGGGACCGCGTCTGCCTAGGCGAGCTTCAAACGAGCGTAACTCTCACTTGCGTTGCGCGAAAGGGACGGGAAAGGTCTCAAAATGTTCGCCTCTCTCAGCCCAACGCGCGGAACTAAAAATTGAGCGGCTGCGCCCACGGGAACCGCCGCGAAGACTAGAAAAGGCGGCCCCTTGCGAGCCTGGTCAATCACCTGCTGCTCCGGCTACAGTGCAAGCAGCGAGTCCGCGATAACTGCACAAGATGCGCGCCGGCGCGGCCGAACCGTGGCGTAAATTTCGTCGCGCTCCGCCTGTTCAAAGTGCCTTTAAAAATTCGAAGACCATTTACCGCGTCTGCCTAGGCGGGACCGCGTCTGCCTAGGCGAGCTTCAAACGAGCGTAACTCTCACTTGCGTTGCGCGAAAGGGACGAGAAAGGTCTCAAAATGTTCGCCTTTCTCAGCCCCACACGCGGATCTAAAAATGGAGCGGATTCGCCCACGGGAACGGCCGCGAAGATTACAAAAGGCGGCCCCTTGCGAGCCTGGTCAATCGCCCGCTGCTCCGGCTGCAGTGGAAGCAGCGAGTCGGCGATGACTGCACAAGATGCGTCGCGGTGCGGCCGACACGTGGCGTAAATTTCGTCGCGTTCCGCCAGTTAAAAGTGCCCTTAAAAGTTCGAAGACCGTTCACCGCGTCCGCCGGGGAGGCAACCGCGTCTGCCTAGGCGGGACCGCGTCTGCCTAGGCGAGCTTCAAACGAGCGTAACTCTGCCTTGCGTTGCGCGAAAGGGACGGGAGAGGTCTCAAAATGTTCGCCCTTCTCAGCCCAACGCGCGCAACTAAAAACTGAGCGGCTGCGCTCAAGGCGACGGCCGCGAGAATTCGAAAAGGCGGCCCCTTGCGAGACTGGTCAATCACCCGCTGCTCCGGCTACATTGGAAGCAGCGGGTCGGGGATGACTGCACAAGATGCGCGCCGGCGCGGCCGACGCGTGGCGTAAATTTCGTCGCGTTCCGCCAGGTAAAAGTGCCTCTAAAAACTCGAAGACCATTTACCGCGTTCGCCGGGGAGGGAACCGCGTCTGCCTAGGCGGGACCGCGTCTGCCTAGGCGAGACTGTTGAATCGCCCCTATCTCGAGCGAGAATGGCAGGAAAACGACGGGACCGGTGGCCTGCACACTGACTTCAAATTCGTAGGCTTGAGACATAGGGGCCGGCCGTGAAAAGTTTGAAATGGTCAAAGTCTCCCTGTCGCGAGCGGTTAATCGCCCGCTGCTCCGACCGCAATGTGATGATCGAAAAAGATGCGCCGCAGCGCGGCCGACGCGGCGCTGTAAAATTCGTCGTGCTCCGCCAAAGAAAAGGACCTTTAAAAATTCGAAAACCCCGTACCGCGTCTGCCTAGGCGATACCGTTCAATCGCACGTATCTCGGCCCAGACTGGCAGCAAAGTGACGAGATTGGTAACAAAAGATTCGCCTTTGAACGCCCTACACAGGGAAGGCAAAGTCGCAAACGACTTTCGTCCCGCGTCGGCCGGGGCGAACGCGCCCGAACGGCAAAGTCCGAATAAAGCGACCCCGTCTACCGGGCCAGACGCGCCCGAACGGCGAAGTCCGAATAAAGCGACCCCGTCTACCGGGGCAGACGCGCCCGAACGGCAAAGTCCGAAAGAGGCGACCCCGTCTACCGGGGCAGACGCGCCCGAACGGCAAAGTCCGAATAAAGCGACCCCGTCTACCGGGGCAGACGCGCCCGAACGGCAAAGTCCGAATAAAGCGACCCCGTCTACCGGGGCAGACGCGCCCGAACGGCAAAGTCCGAATAAAGCGACCCCGTCTACCGGGGCAGACGCGCCGGAACGGCAAAGTCCGAAAGAGGCAACCCCGTCTACCGGGGCAGACGCGCCCGAACGGCAAAGTCCGAATAAAGCGACCCCGTCTACCGGGCCAGACGCGCCCGAACGGCAAAGTCCGAATAAAGCGACCCCGTCTACCGGGGCAGACGCGCCCGAACGGCAAAGTCCGAATAAAGCGACCCCGTCTACCGGGGCAGACGCGCCGGAACGGCAAAGTCCGAAAGAGGCAACCCCGTCTACCGGGGCAGACGCGCCCGAACGGCAAAGTCCGAATAAAGCGACCCCGTCTACCGGGCCAGACGCGCCCGAACGGCAAAGTCCGAATAAAGCGACCCCGTCTACCGGGGCAGACGCGCCCGAACGGCAAAGTCCGAAAGAGGCGACCCCGTCTACCGGGGCAGACGCGCCCGAACGGCAAAGTCCGAATAAAGCGACCCCGTCTACCGGGGCAGACGCGCCCGAACGGCAAAGTCCGAAAGAGGCAACCCCGTCTACCGGGGCAGACGCGCCCGAACGGCAAAGTCCGAATAAAGCGACCCCGTCTACCGGGGCAGACGCGCCGGAACGGCAAAGTCCGAAAGAGGCAACCCCGTCTACCGGGGCAGACGCGCCCGAACGGCAAAGTCCGAATAAAGCGACCCCGTCTACCGGGCCAGACGCGCCCGAACGGCAAAGTCCGAATAAAGCGACCCCGTCTACCGGGGCAGACGCGCCCGAACGGCAAAGTCCGAATAAAGCGACCCCGTCTACCGGGGCAGACGCGCCGGAACGGCAAAGTCCGAAAGAGGCAACCCCGTCTACCGGGGCAGACGCGCCCGAACGGCAAAGTCCGAATAAAGCGACCCCGTCTACCGGGCCAGACGCGCCCGAACGGCAAAGTCCGAATAAAGCGACCCCGTCTACCGGGGCAGACGCGCCCGAACGGCAAAGTCCGAATAAAGCGACCCCGTCTACCGGGGCAGACGCGCCGGAACGGCAAAGTCCGAAAGAGGCAACCCCGTCTACCGGGGCAGACGCGCCCGAACGGCAAAGTCCGAATAAAGCGACCCCGTCTACCGGGCCAGACGCGCCCGAACGGCAAAGTCCGAAAGAGGCGACCCCGTCTACCGGGGCAGACGCGCCCGAACGGCAAAGTCCGAAAGAGGCGACCCCGTCTACCGGGGCAGACGCGCCCGAACGGCAAAGTCCGAATAAAGCGACCCCGTCTACCGGGGCAGACGCGCCCGAACGGCAAAGTCCGAAAGAGGCGACCCCGTCTACCGGGCCAGACGCGCCCGCACGGCAAGGTCCGAATAAAGCGACCCCGTCTACCGGGGCAGACGCGCCCGAACGGCAAAGTCCGAATAAAGCGACCCCGTCTACCGGGCCAGACGCGCCCGCACGGCAAAGTCCGAATAAAGCGACCCCGTCTACCGGGGCAGACGCGCCCGAACGGCAAAGTCCGAATAAAGCGACCCCGTCTACCGGGGCAGACGCGCCCGAACGGCAAAGTCCGAATAAAGCGACCCCGTCTACCGGGGCAGACGCGCCGGAACGGCAAAGTCCGAAAGAGGCAACCCCGTCTACCGGGGCAGACGCGCCCGAACGGCAAAGTCCGAATAAAGCGACCCCGTCTACCGGGCCAGACGCGCCCGAACGGCAAAGTCCGAAAGAGGCGACCCCGTCTACCGGGGCAGACGCGCCCGAACGGCAAAGTCCGAAAGAGGCGACCCCGTCTACCGGGGCAGACGCGCCCGAACGGCAAAGTCCGAATAAAGCGACCCCGTCTACCGGGGCAGACGCGCCCGAACGGCAAAGTCCGAATAAAGCGACCCCGTCTACCGGGCCAGACGCGCCCGCACGGCAAAGTCCGAATAAAGCGACCCCGTCTACCGGGGCAGACGCGCCGGAACGGCAAAGTCCGAAAGAGGCAACCCCGTCTACCGGGGCAGACGCGCCCGAACGGCAAAGTCCGAATAAAGCGACCCCGTCTACCGGGGCAGACGCGCCCGAACGGCAAAGTCCGAATAAAGCGACCCCGTCTACCGGGGCAG
>NW_028317718.1:261866-274366 GCF_055824585.1 Amblyomma mixtum
CTTCAAAGTTCTTTTCAACTTTCCCTCACGGTACTTGTTGACTATCGGTCTCTCGGTCGTATTTAGCCTTAGATGGAGTTTACCACCCACTTAGGGCTGCACTCTCAAGCAACCCGACTCACGGGAGGCTTCGTCCCGGGCGCGCAACGGCGGAGACGGGCCTGGCACCCACTCTGGGACAAGCCCCTGTCAGGGGGACTTGCACCGTCGCAAACTCCCGGGAACGTTGCCTCCCATACACCACATTTCCCGACCGCCTGCAAGGACGGGGGATTCGGTGCTGGGCTAGGTCCCGTTTCGCTCGCAGCTACTCGGGGAATCCCTGTTGGTTTCTTTTCCTCCGCTTAGTGATATGCTTAAATTCAGCGGGTTGTCTCGCCTGATCTGAGGTCGACACAGATATGCATTTTCTCGCGTTCGATTCCGGCGCGGTCGCGCGCGCGCGTCCTTCCCTCGTCTCCGGCCGGCACCTTCCGCCCATTCCCCGCTCTCAGTCGGCAGCACCCTCGGCGACTGCGAGCGAGACTGGAAGGCACCTCTGACCGGCGCTCGGGACGGCGCGCATTCGGTTGCGCGCGGAACACTGAACGCAGAGAGTGTGAACCCCCGACCGCCGCGGCCGAATAAATTCCCTGCCGCCTCTCTTTCCCTCGAGAGAACGACCTCGGCCTGGCGTAGGGGCATCGTCAGAGTTTTGCGTCGCCCCCGCCCCAACTGGAGTGGCCCAGTTTTTCTCGGGGCAGAGACTGCGAAGCACTTAGACCGACGGCGGACTGCGCTCGCAACGAGATCGCGTCCGTTCGACCCGTACTCGACTTCGCGCCCACTCGAGGAGGCGGTCCCTTTCCGCACAGGGTCCGGGGGACCCCTTCGTTGCCGCGCACACGGCGCGCCTCTGCGCTTTGCCGAACTGTGCTGCGCACACCGCGCTCGCGCCCGTCACCTCCCTGCACCCCGCGCGAGGTATCCCTTTTTCTCGCGCGGGCGTGCCCGGAACAGGGCGTTCCCGTCTCTGCGCTTCTCGCAGCAGTTCGGCTACTTCTCCGCGGGCCAGCAGGCAGCGCTTCGCCGCCCGTCCAAACAGCCTCGTCTCCCGTCGGACCGCTCTTTCCCTGCAGGTAATCCCTTCCTGCGGCGGTCGCTTTCTGAGGCGTGACGCTCTACGGCTAGCAGCCGCCGGCCCGCGTTACGTCAGCGCAGGGCGACCCGACTCTGCCGCTTTGCGCGCGGCTGAAGGGTTCGACCCGCTCTCCTCCTCATTCGCAAAGTCTTTCGAGGGATCTTCGGCGTTCCGTACAGAGCCGTCCTCTTTGCCGACACGGTCAAAACGAGTCGCCGGCCGCGCCATCCCCGGGCGCCGGCGCCTCTCTTGATATATGATCCGACCCTCAGACAGACGAACCCAAGGGAAGACCCAAGGGCGCAATGTGCGTTCGAAGAATCAGTGCTCAGTGTGTCCTGCAATTCACACCAAGTCTCGCAGCTGGCTGCGTTCTTCATCGACCCGAGAACCGAGTGATCCACCGCTTAGAGTCGTGCGTTTGGTTTGTTCAAATCCGTACAGTACAACCAGGGTTTTAGGCACCGGGCTTTTCCCCTGGTCTCCAGTCGCAGTTTCGACCGACGTCTTTCGCGCCTCGCAGCCGTCCGTTCGGCATGCTGCGCGTGCCTCAAAGCCAAAGCGAGCAAAGTCTCTCGAAGCTTTTGTGCGATAATGGCTTGCGCGTCACTAATAGGATGACGAGGCATTTGGCAACCACTAAGGCAGAAGTGCTGAGCCGACGCGTGACGCTCCAATTCCGGTCTTCATCAGAGGTGGGTCTTCTTGTGCCTTCTTGGGCACGCCCGCTCCGCCCGCACGGGCCTGACCGCAGAACACCTCGAAGCACCGGCGTTTGCTAGAAATATACATTCTTGGAGCTCTGTGCCACCGTCCTCACGCACCTTTCTGCGATCTGCAGCGACGCTACCCCCGGACTCCAGCAGCGGTTTTTTTTGTTGCTGTTCACACTCAACTGCTGTTCACATCTTTCAAGGCGAGTCATCACCGCCTACCGCTGCTGCACCCTTTTGTAGGGGAGGGGGTTTTCCCAACGCCCCCCGGTCCGGTCGCCCCCGGGTGCGCCATCGTGCTGCTCCCTACTCGACCATTTCGCCACATCATTGCTTCGCAAGGAGACAGGCACCGCCTAGCCGTGGCTACGCAGCGCGTACTTGGAACAAGCCGCAAAGCGGACGTTCATCAGTCTACTCCCGCAATAGGAGCCCACCGGCCACAGTGCCATGGACGGCGTTTCGGTAGCGCACCGACAGACTACTCGAAGGCTGGGAAGGACGAAGCAGCAAGAGAACCCGGCTGCCGCGAATGCGTTCAAAGTGCGGGATTATAATCCCTCGTCCTTTTCGGTCCCGGTGCCTCCTTTCGCGCCGTCGGCGCGGCGTCAGACTCCGCGCCCGCAGTGCGAGACCTTTCGCGCGCGGCCGTTCCCTGGGCCGCGCGCGTCCCGCCGCGTGCGCGTCGCGCAGAAGCGCAGTTTCCCAGCCAGCGAGCCGCGGTTCCTCTCGTACTTCGCAGCAGCCGCCGCCGTTCCCTTGGCAGCGGGCAGGCCTTTCCCTCGGCCCGCCTACCGACTGGTGGTCGCAACACGACAAAGCCAGCGAGCCGCGGTTCCTCTCGTACTTCGCAGCAGCCGCCGCCGTTCCCTTGGCAGCGGGCAGGCCTTTCCCTCGGCCCGCCTACCGACTCGTGGTCGCAACACGACAAAGCCAGCGAGCAGCGTTTCCTTTCGTACTTCGCAGCAGCCGCCGCCGTTCCCTTGGCAGCGGGCAGGCCTTTCCCTCGGCCCGCCTACCGACTCGTGGTCGCAACACGACAAAGCCAGCGAGCAGCGTTTCCTTTCGTACTTCGCAGCAGCCGCCGCCGTTCCCTTGGCAGCGGGCAGGCCTTTCCCTCGGCCCGCCTACCGACTCGTGGTCGCAACACGACAAAGCCAGCGAGCAGCGTTTCCTTTCGTACTTCGCAGCAGCCGCCGCCGTTCCCTTGGCAGCGGGCAGGCCTTTCCCTCGGCCTGCCTACCGGCTCTGTTTGCGCCTCTTCGACGGTTGTCGACAACCGAAAGCCCACCATGAGTGGTGCGTTACGCCGTTCAAACCTGCGGATACAGCCCGTCCGACTTTCCCTTGGTGACGGAGCTCCGCTGGGCGCAACAGTTTGTGCAGAGAAGCGGCTTCAGAATCTCGCAACTCCGCGGTTGAGGCCTTCCCCCGCTTATAAGTGGGGGCGGCGCCGGGTGTGACAAGCACAATCCGGTAATGATCCTTCCGCAGGTTCACCTACGGAAACCTTGTTACGACTTTTACTTCCTCTAAATGATCAAGTTTGGTCATCTTTCCAACAGACCGGCGCAACCGAAAGGCCGCGCCGGACATCGGTCCGAAGACCTCACTAAATCATTCAATCGGTAGTAGCGACGGGCGGTGTGTACAAAGGGCAGGGACGTAATCAACGCGAGCTTATGACTCGCGCTTACTGGGAATTCCTCGTTCAAGGGGAACAATTGCAAGCCCCTATCCCAATCACGAAAGAAGTTCCACGGGTTACCCAGTCTTTTCAGACAGGGATAAAGACACGCTGCTTCCTTCAGTGTAGCGCGCGTGCGGCCCCGGACATCTAAGGGCATCACAGACCTGTTATTGCTCTGTTTCGTGCGGCTAGGAGCCGCTTGTCCCTCTAAGAAGGTTGTAAGGTGCTGGGAACCCCGCACCTATTTAATAGGCTAGAGTCTCGTTCGTTATCGGAATTAACCAGACAAATCGCTCCACCAACTAAGAACGGCCATGCACCACCATCCACCGAATCAAGAAAGAGCTCTCAATCTGTCAATCCTCCCAGTGTCCGGGCCGGGTAAGTTTTCCCGTGTTGAGTCAAATTAAGCCGCAGGCTCCACTCCTGGTGGTGCCCTTCCGTCAATTCCTTTAAGTTTCAGCTTTGCAACCATACTTCCCCCGGAACCCAAATACTTTGGTTTCCCGGAAGCTGCCCGCCGAGTCATTTGAGTAACTCAGGCGGATCGCTGGTTGGCATCGTTTATGGTCAGAACTAGGGCGGTATCTGATCGCCTTCGAACCTCTGACTTTCGTTCTTGATCAAAGAAAACATTCTTGGCAAATGCTTTCGCAGTAGTTCGTCTTGCGACGGTCCAAGAATTTCACCTCTAGCGCCGCAATACGAATGCCCCCGTCTGTCCCTCTTAATCATTACCCCGTATTCCAAAAACCAACAGAACAGAAACGGGGTCTTGTTCTATTATTCCATGCAAGTTTATTCAGGCGACTCGCCTGCGTTGAGCACTCTAATTTTTTCAAAGTAAAAGCGCAGGCCACCTCGAGACGCACCAATGAAGGGCACCAAGAGAGGACCGGCATGATGTTCAGTCCGAGCCGTCGCATCGGGTAGATGCACTACTCGTCTGGAACTGAGATCCAACTACGAGCTTTTTAACCGCAGCAGCTTTAGTATACGCTATTGGAGCTGGAATTACCGCGGCTGCTGGCACCAGACTTGCCCTCCAATTGATCCTCGTTAAAGGATTTAGAGTGTACTCATTTCAATTACGGGGCCTCAAAAGAGTCCCGTATTGTTATTTTTCGTCACTACCTCCCCGTGCCGGGAGTGGGTAATTTGCGCGCCTGCTGCCTTCCTTGGATGTGGTAGCCGTTTCTCAGGCTCCCTCTCCGGAATCGAACCCTGATTCTCCGTTACCCGTAACAACCATGGTAGGCAAGTAACCTACCATCGAAAGTTGATAAGGCAGACACTTGAAAGAAACGTCGCCGGCTCATGGCCATGCGATCAGCACAAAGTTATCCAGAGTCACCACAGAGTACGGGCAGAGCCCGATGGGTCTTGGTCTAATAAAAGCGCCCGTCAGCCAAAGGCCTTCAGGCTCAATGCATGTATTAGCTCTAGAATTGCCACAGTTGTCCAAGTAGAAAGAAACGATCTAAGGAACCATAACTGATTTAATGAGCCATTCGCGGTTTCGCCTTATTTCGGCATGTACTTAGACATGCATGGCTTAATCTTTGAGACAAGCATATGATTACTGGCAGGATCAACCAGGTATGATGCATAGGCATTCCCTTTTCGCCCCAGAAGGGTGCCTCGTCGCCGCCGATAGGGCCGCCATAAACCCCCAGCGCGCGACGCATCTTTTTCGCGGCAGCTTGCGCTGCCCGTGCATCGTTCGAGCTCGCTGCGGCATCCGACCCGTAGGTACGGCAATCGCCACGCGGCAAGAGAGCACGTGTGCCTTTAGGCAAAGCATTTGTAACGCGCCCACCAGTGCGCACATCGGCCTCTAGGGCCGCAGCATTAGGCAACTGGACGGCGCTTGCTGCGTAGCCGAGACGGCCAAGCCGCCAGACGACGGGACACGCCCGCGTCTTCGGCGCGCTCGCACGGAATCGAGTCCGGGTAGCACGGAACACACCTCGTAAAACGTGGAAACAGCGTCGTCCGACAACCAGCCCCTATCGCAGACGCGGATGAGGCTGCAGACGAATGCCGTGGGGTCCGAGGGACGGGGACACGCTGGGCACGAGGCCGCATATCAGACCCGGTCACGGCGCGCACACGCGGGCGCGCGCCGCCGACTGCTCCACTGGGACCCCCATATAATAGCAGCGATAAGTACCCAGACCTCCGTGGGTGAGTAAATCGCCGTACTCGTGCCACTTTCGCCGCAAGGGCCGCACAAATCGTGCGCGCTTTGCCGCGGCATCACAACGCCGCGCTTCCGCGGCGCCCCGCACGAGCCGTACTCGTGGACATAGCCGTCGGGCGAACCGCCGTACTCGAGGCGCGTTCGCCGCAAGAGCCGCTCAAATCGTGCGCGCTTTCCTGCGGCATCGCACGAAAGCGCTGCCCCGGCGCCCCGCACGAGCCGTACTCGTGGACATTGTCATCGGGCGAACCGCCGTACTCGAGGCGCGTTGGCGGCAAGACCCCCACAAATCGTGCGCGCTTTGCTGCGGCATCGCACAAAAGCGCATCCCCGGCGCCCCGCACGAGCCGTACTCGTGGACATAGCCGTCGGGCGAAGCGCCGTACTCGAGGCGCGTTCGCCGCAAGAGCCGCTCAAATCGTGCGCGCTTTCCTGCGGCATCGCACGAAAGCGCTGCCCCGGCGCCCCGCACGAGCCGTACTCGTGGACATGGTCATCGGGCGAACCGCCGTACTCGAGGCGCGTTCGCCGCAAGAGCCGCTCAAATCGTGCGCGCTTTCCTGCGGCATCGCACGAAAGCGCTGCCCCGGCGCCCCGCACGAGCCGTACTCGTGGACATGGTCATCGGGCGAACCGCCGTACTCGAGGCGCGTTCGCCGCAAGAGCCGCTCAAATCGTGCACGCTTTCCTGCGGCATCGCACGAAAGCGCTGCCCCGGCGCCCCGCACGAGCCGTACTCGTGGACATAGCCGTCGGGCGAACCGCCGTACTCGAGGCGCGTTCGCCGCAAGAGCCGCTCAAAACGTGCGCGCTTTCCTGCGGCATCGCACAAAAGCGCTTCCCCGGCGCCCCGCACGAGCCGTACTCGTGGACATTGTCATCGGGCCAACCGCCGTACTCGAGGCGCGTTGGCGGCAAGAGCCCCTCAAATCGAGCGCGCTTTGCTGCGGCATCGCAAAAAAGCACTTCCGCGGCGCCCCGCACGAGCCGTACTCGTGGACATGTCATCGGGCGAACCGCCGTACTCGAGGAGCGTTCGCCGCAAAAGCCACTCAAATCGTGCGCGCTTTGCTGCGGCATCGCACAACCGCGCTTCCGCGGCGCCCCGCACGAGCCGTACTCGTGGACATAGCCGTCGGGCGAGCCGCCGTACTCGAGGCGCGTTCGCCGCAAAACTCGCATAAATAATGCACAAACTCATGAAAATCACATCTGCCGAGGCCGCCTAAAGCCCGAATTCACCTCCCGGGCGTCGAGAGGTCCGTTTCGGACTTTGCTGACAAAGCGGACGCTTTACTGTTTCGCGTCTGCCTAGGCGGTATGCCCCCTTATATATGCAGCGATAAGTACCCAGACCCCCGCGGGTCATAAGCGCGTCTACCGGAGCGGGCTTCAAACGAACGTAACTCTGCCTTCCGTTGCGCGAAAGGGACGGGAAAGGTCTCAAAATATTCGCCTTTCTCAGCCCCACACGCGGAACTAAAAATTGAGCGGCTGCGCCCACGGGAACGGCCGTGAACATTCGAAAAGGCGGCCCCTTGCGAACCTGGTCAATCACCCGCTGCTCCGGCTACAGTGGAAGCAGCGGGTCGAGGACGACTGCACAAGATGGGCGGCAGCGCGGCCGACACGTGGCGTAAATTTCGTCTCGTTCCGCCAGGTGAAAGTGCCTTTAAATATTCGAAAACCGTTTACCGCGTCCGCCGGGGAGGCAACCGCGTCTGCCTAGGCGGGACCGCGTCTGCCTAGGCAAGCTTCAAACGAGCGTAACTCTCACTTGCGTTGCGCGAAAGGGACGAGAAAGGTCTCAAAATGCTCGCCTTTCTCAGCCCCACACGCGGATCTAAAAATGGAGCGGATTCGTCCACGGGAACGGCCGCGAAGATTAGAAAAGGCGGCCCCTTGCGAGCCTGGTCAATCACCTGCTGCTCCGGCTACAGTGCAAGCAGCGAGTCCGCGATAACTGTACAAGATGCGCGCCGGCGCGGCCGAACCGTGGCGTAAATTTCGTCGCGCTCCGCCAGTTCAAAGTGCCTTTAAAAATTCGAAGACAATTTACCGCGTCTGCCTAGGCGGGACCGCGTCTGCCTAGGCGAGCTTCAAACGAGCGTAACTCTCACTTGCGTTGCGCGAAACGGACGGGAAAGGTCTCAAAATGTTCGCCTTTCTCAGCCCAACGCGCGCAACTAGAAATTGAGCGGCTGCGCTCAAGGCAACGGCCGCGAGAATTCGAAAAGGCGGCCCCTTGCGATACTGGTCAATCGCCCGCTGCTCCGGCTGCAGTGGACGCAGCGGGTCGGCGATGACTGCACAAGATGCGCGCCGGCGCGGCCGAACCGTGGCGTAAATTTGGTCGCGCTCCGCCAGTTCAAAGTGCCTTTAAAAACTCGAAGACCGTTTACCGCGTCCGCCGGGGAGGCAACCGCGTCTGCCTAGGCGGGACCGCGTCTGCCTAGGCGAGCTTCAAACGAGCGTAACTCTCACTTGCGTTGGGCGAAAGGGACGGGAAAGGTCTCAAAATGTTCGCCTTTCTCAGCCCCACACGCGGATCTAAAAATGGAGCGGATTCGCCCACGGGAACGGCCGCGAAGATTAGAAAAGGCGGCCCCTTGCGAGACTGCTCAATCGCCCGCTGCTCCGGCTACAGTGCAAGCAGCGGGTCGGCGATGACTGCACAAGATGCGCGCCGGCGCGGCCGAACCGTGGCGTAAATTTGGTCGCGCTCCGCCAGTTCAAAGTGCCTTTAAAAACTCGAAGACCGTTTACCGCGTCCGCCGGGGAGGCAACCGCGTCTGCCTAGGCGGGACCGCGTCTGCCTAGGCGAGCTTCAAACGAGCGTAACTCTCACTTGCGTTGGGCGAAAGGGACGGGAAAGGTCTCAAAATGTTCGCCTTTCTCAGCCCCACACGCGGATCTAAAAATGGAGCGGCTGCACCCACGGGAACAGCCGCGAAGATTAGAAAAGGCGGCCCCTTGCGAGCCTGGTCAATCGCCCGCTGCTCCGGCTGCAGTGGAAGCAGCGAGTCGGCGATGACTGCACAAGATGCGCGCCGGCGCGGCCGAACCGTGGCGTAAATTTCGTCGCGCTCCGCCAGTTCAAAGTGCCTTTAAAAATTCGAAGACCGTTTACCGCGTCCGCCGGGGAGGCAACCGCGTCTGCCTAGGCGGGACCGCGTCTGCCTAGGCGAGCTTCAAACGAGCGTAACTCTCACTTGCGTTGCGCGAAAGGGACGAGAAAGGTCTCAAAATGTTCGCCTTTCTCAGCCCAACGCGCGGAACTAAAAATGGAGCGGATTCGCCCACGGGAGCGGCCGCGAAGATTAGAAAAGGCGGCCCCTTGCGAGCCTGGTCAATCACCCGCTGCTCCGGCTACAGTGCAAGCAGCGAGTCCGCGATGACAGCACAAGATGCGCGCCGGCGCGGCCGAACCGTGGCGTAAATTTCGTCGCGCTCCGCCAGTTCAAAGTGCCTTTAAAAATTCGAAGACCGTTTACCGCGTCCGCCGGGGAGGCAACCGCGTCTGCCTAGGCGGGACCGCGTCTGCCTAGGCGAGCTTCAAACGAGCGTAACTCTCACTTGCGTTGCGCGAAAGGGACGGGAAAGGCCTCAAAATGTTCGCCTTTCTCAGCCCCACACGCGGATCTAAAAATGGAGCGGATTCGCCCACGGGAACGGCCGCGAAGATTAGAAAAGGCGGCCCCTTGCGAGCCTGGTCAATCACGTGCTGCTCCGGCTACAGTGCAAGCAGCGAGTCCGCGATAACTGCACAAGATGCGCGCCGGCGCGGCCGAACCGTGGCGTAAATTTCGTCGCGCTCCGCCAGTTCAAAGTGCCTTTAAAAATTCGAAGACCATTTACCGCGTCCGCCGGGGAGGCAACCGCGTCTGCCTAGGCGGGACCGCGTCTGCCTAGGCGAGCTTCAAACGAGCGTAACTCTCACTTGCGTTGCGCGAAAGGGACGGGAAAGGTCTCAAAATGTTCGCCTTTCTCGGCCCCACACGCGGATCTAAAAATGGAGCGGATTCGCCCACGGGAACGGCCGCGAAGATTAGAAAAGGCGGCCCCTTGCGAGCCTGGTCAATCACGTGCTGCTCCGGCTACAGTGCAAGCAGCGAGTCCGCGATAACTGCACAAGATGCGCGCCGGCGCGGCCGAACCGTGGCGTAAATTTCGTCGCGCTCCGCCAGTTCAAAGTGCCTTTAAAAATTCGAAGACCATTTACCGCGTCTGCCTAGGCGGGACCGCGTCTGCCTAGGCGAGCTTCAAACGAGCGTAACTCTCACTTGCGTTGCGCGAAAGGGACGGGAAAGGTCTCAAAATGTTCGCCTTTCTCAGCCCCACACGCGGATCTAAAAATGGAGCGGATTCGCCCACGGGAACGGCCGCGAAGATTAGAAAAGGCGGCCCCTTGCGAGCCTGGTCAATCACCTGCTGCTCCGGCTACAGTGCAAGCAGCGAGTCCGCGATAACTGCACAAGATGCGCGCCTGCGCGGCCGAACCGTGGCGTAAATTTCGTCGCGTTCCGCCAGTTCAAAGTGCCTTTAAAAATTCGAAGACCATTTACCGCGTCTGCCTAGGCGGGACCGCGTCTGCCTAGGCGAGCTTCAAACGAGCGTAACTCTCACTTGCGTTGCGCGAAAGGGACGGGAAAGGTCTCAAAATGTTCGCCTTTCTCAGCCCCACACGCGGAACTAAAAATTGAGCGGCTGCGCCCACGGGAACCGCCGCGAAGATTAGAAAAGGCGGCCCCTTGCGAGCCTGGTCAATCACCTGCTGCTCCGGCTACAGTGCAAGCAGCGAGTCCGCGATAACTGCACAAGATGCGCGCCTGCGCGGCCGAACCGTGGCGTAAATTTGGTCGCGCTCCGCCAGTTCAAAGTGCCTTTAAAAACTCGAAGACCGTTTACCGCGTCCGCCGGGGAGGCAACCGCGTCTGCCTAGGCGGGACCGCGTCTGCCTAGGCGAGCTTCAAACGAGCGTAACTCTCACTTGCGTTGCGCGAAAGGGACGGGAAAGGTCTCAAAATGTTCGCCTCTCTCAGCCCAACGCGCGGAACTAAAAATTGAGCGGCTGCGCCCACGGGAACCGCCGCGAAGACTAGAAAAGGCGGCCCCTTGCGAGCCTGGTCAATCACCTGCTGCTCCGGCTACAGTGCAAGCAGCGAGTCCGCGATAACTGCACAAGATGCGCGCCGGCGCGGCCGAACCGTGGCGTAAATTTCGTCGCGCTCCGCCAGTTCAAAGTGCCTTTAAAAATTCGAAGACCATTTACCGCGTCTGCCTAGGCGGGACCGCGTCTGCCTAGGCGAGCTTCAAACGAGCGTAACTCTCACTTGCGTTGCGCGAAAGGGACGAGAAAGGTCTCAAAATGTTCGCCTTTCTCAGCCCCACACGCGGATCTAAAAATGGAGCGGATTCGCCCACGGGAACGGCCGCGAAGATTACAAAAGGCGGCCCCTTGCGAGCCTGGTCAATCGCCCGCTGCTCCGGCTGCAGTGGAAGCAGCGAGTCGGCGATGACTGCACAAGATGCGTCGCGGTGCGGCCGACACGTGGCGTAAATTTCGTCGCGTTCCGCCAGTTAAAAGTGCCCTTAAAAGTTCGAAGACCGTTCACCGCGTCCGCCGGGGAGGCAACCGCGTCTGCCTAGGCGGGACCGCGTCTGCCTAGGCGAGCTTCAAACGAGCGTAACTCTGCCTTGCGTTGCGCGAAAGGGACGGGAGAGGTCTCAAAATGTTCGCCCTTCTCAGCCCAACGCGCGCAACTAAAAACTGAGCGGCTGCGCTCAAGGCGACGGCCGCGAGAATTCGAAAAGGCGGCCCCTTGCGAGACTGGTCAATCACCCGCTGCTCCGGCTACATTGGAAGCAGCGGGTCGGGGATGACTGCACAAGATGCGCGCCGGCGCGGCCGACGCGTGGCGTAAATTTCGTCGCGTTCCGCCAGGTAAAAGTGCCTCTAAAAACTCGAAGACCATTTACCGCGTTCGCCGGGGAGGGAACCGCGTCTGCCTAGGCGGGACCGCGTCTGCCTAGGCGAGACTGTTGAATCGCCCCTATCTCGAGCGAGAATGGCAGGAAAACGACGGGACCGGTGGCCTGCACACTGACTTCAAATTCGTAGGCTTGAGACATAGGGGCCGGCCGTGAAAAGTTTGAAATGGTCAAAGTCTCCCTGTCGCGAGCGGTTAATCGCCCGCTGCTCCGACCGCAATGTGATGATCGAAAAAGATGCGCCGCAGCGCGGCCGACGCGGCGCTGTAAAATTCGTCGTGCTCCGCCAAAGAAAAGGACCTTTAAAAATTCGAAAACCCCGTACCGCGTCTGCCTAGGCGATACCGTTCAATCGCACGTATCTCGGCCCAGACTGGCAGCAAAGTGACGAGATTGGTAACAAAAGATTCGCCTTTGAACGCCCTACACAGGGAAGGCAAAGTCGCAAACGACTTTCGTCCCGCGTCGGCCGGGGCGAACGCGCCCGAACGGCAAAGTCCGAATAAAGCGACCCCGTCTACCGGGCCAGACGCGCCCGAACGGCGAAGTCCGAATAAAGCGACCCCGTCTACCGGGGCAGACGCGCCCGAACGGCAAAGTCCGAAAGAGGCGACCCCGTCTACCGGGGCAGACGCGCCCGAACGGCAAAGTCCGAATAAAGCGACCCCGTCTACCGGGGCAGACGCGCCCGAACGGCAAAGTCCGAATAAAGCGACCCCGTCTACCGGGGCAGACGCGCCCGAACGGCAAAGTCCGAATAAAGCGACCCCGTCTACCGGGGCA
>NW_028317718.1:279366-296866 GCF_055824585.1 Amblyomma mixtum
CATCGTAAGACAGAAAACATCAAATGCTGCATTCATCTTCAAAGCACCAGTCGTGTAGTGACACGTTGGTAACTCGAACCACCAGTAGCCGCAGCAGCTCCTGGGAATAGATCGCGGGCAGCCCCGCAGAGGTCGACCCGGCGCCCCGTCCGCCGACACGACCTTCCTGCAGTCCATGTAGGGAGCCGACCCTTAAGTTAGGGCCGTCTGCAGGCTCTGTGGTTTGCAGAGGGGCTGCGATGCCGGGAGATCCGTCCGGCAGGACAGCCACGAGCCCGGAACCACTGGCCCCAGCTGGAACTTCAGCATGGTCTTGCTGCCGCCGCCGTGTACGGCAGGCAGGTCCCGTCCATCCGGGTCTTGGTGGCCAGCTCTCCATTGGAGGCTCCTGGTACGCTTGGAACGGCAGCCTCTCGGCTGCCGGGTAACTCAGTTTTCGTTTTCTGTACGTGCCAAGCTTAAGTACTGCGCTAAACGCTTAACGCGTTAGCGCAGAGAACTTGCCCTCACATGATGTTAGTAGCCTGGGAAAGTGCAGGGTCTTTACTCCCAGGTCCACTCTTCCTTCCCTTTAGCCTCTAGCACCTTTAAGCACTAGAGTTACCGTCGCGGACGTGAGCATAAGCTCGGACGCGGGAAGGGCAACCGGGCTTTAGTAATATGCACCCGGGAGCGGAGTTGTGTTCCGCACCGCGACAAAGAAGTTTTCGGCCTGCCAAAATAGCTTCCCCCGGCCATACACAGACTAGGCCAGGGCCAGGCCACTTCCCAAGTGCAAGTCTCTTGCACAAAGTGCTTGGTGCGCCCCCTCACCAGAGACTGCTCTTGTACCAATTTAGGTTTGGTCTTCCTCGGGCTCGAAAGCCCTCCCATCGAGCGTGGCGGACTGGCGTACTACTGCCACCCCGATGGTCGTGTGTGGGTCCAACCCACGAGCTTCGGACAGGCGGGGTCGCTACTCCCCGTGGTGCACCTCTGTGATGTGCACCCCTGCCAGACGCCGAAGCGCCCTCGACTTCGGGTAATCCCTTCGCGCCGCACTGCAAGCGGGAGCCCGATTCTACCAACTTTTATTAAGCGTCTTGGATTTGACGCCGGCCCTGCAAGCAGGACCTACCGCCTACGTACCCGCAGTGCGAGTGTGGGCTTCATCCCACACCCGTCCGGTCTCACGACGGTACTACTCACAGACTCTCAAGGGACGCAAGCGCCAGTTCTGCTTTCGCTTTGCCCTCGCTCTCTTAGCCTACTGAGACGCCCGAAGGCCTCAGCGTTTCCCAGAGATGGCCCTGGTTTCCCGGAGGGGGAACGAGGGCAGACCCCAGCAGCGCTCCCGAGTGGTCTTCGGACACGGGTTACACAGGGATGCCCCTACCCCTGATGACTTTAGTCAGCGGGGATTTCCCTGCAGCGAATCTGCTGGAGACTTAGCCACAGCAGCCTATCCCTAGACTGCCGCAGCGTATGAACTCTCTCGCTTTAGTACTGGGATAGGATCACCACAGACCCTTCCCAGGATCAAGGTCCTGGGATGCATTAGCATCGCCTCCTATCATAGGGAGAGTCATAGTTACTCCCGCCGTTTACCCGCGCTTTTTTGAATTTCTTCACGTTGACATTCAGAGCACTGGGCAGAAATCACATTGCGTCAGCACCGTTACGGCCCTCGCAATGCTTTGTTTTAATTAGACAGTCGGATTCCCCCGGTCCGTGCCAGTTCTGAGTTGGCTGTTTTCTGCCGGCCGAAGCAAGAACCTCGGGCACGAAGCCCCCGGAACAAGCACAGCTGTGGCTTTCCACAGGAAGGTCCCGACGCTGGTCCGGGCTCGGCCGCACCGCTTTTGACGGCGGCGAGCCTCGCCCAGTCCCGGTGCAGTGCCATTCCTGCTTCTGGACCCCAGCCCGACCGGCTCAGCCCTCAGAGCCAATCCTTTTCCCAAGGTTACGGATCCGTTTTGCCGACTTCCCTTACCTACATTGGTCTAGAGACTAGAGGCTGTTCACCTTGGAGACCTGCTGCGGATATGGGTACGGTCCGGCACGAAAATCACACTCCCTCACTCGGATTTTCAAGGGCCGACAGGAGCGCACCGGACAGCGCAAGAGCCGCACTGCTCTACGGAGCCACCGTCCCTATCTCGGGGTGAACCCATTCCAGGGACTCGATCTCCTTACAGAGAAAAGAAAACTCTTCCCGGGGCTCCCATCGGCGTCTCCGAGCTGGTTTGCGTTGCCGCACTGGGCCCCGAAGGACCGATCTCCGTAGCCGGGTTCGGGACTGTTAACCCGATTCCCTTTCGGTTGCAGCGGGGCGTCTCCGATTCGACAGACAGAGCTGCACAAACGCGCCCGCTTCTGAAAGGATTTCTCCTTTCCCTAAGGACCGACTGACCCATGTTCAACTGCTGTTCACATGGAACCCTTCTCCACTTCAGTCCTCAAGGTTCTCACTTGAGTATTTGCTACTACCACCAAGATCTGCACCAGCGGCGGCTCCAGGCGGGCTCGCGCCCGACACCTTCAACGCCCACCGCTGCGGCCCTCCTACTCGTCGCGGCTTAGCACCCCCACGTGCTACTCTGCCAGCGACGGCCGGGGATAGGCGCGACGCTAGAGCGCCATCCATTTTCGGGGCTAGTTGCTTCGGCAGGTGAGTTGTTACACACTCCTTAGCGGATTCCGACTTCCATGGCCACCGTCCTGCTGTCTTAAGCAACCAACACCCTTCATGGGTTCTCATGAGCGTCCCGACTCGGGCGCCTTACCCCGGCGTTTGGTTCATCCCACAGCGCCAGTTCTGCTTACCAAAAGTGGCCCACTTGGCACTCTCATCGCAGCGGGAGGCCTCAACCCAGAAGGCCTCCCGTACACCCATTGAAAGTTTGAGAATAGGTTGAGGACGTTTCGACCCCAATGCCTCTAATCATTCGCTTTACCAGGTGTGACTGCTCTCCCATCGAGCGCCAGCTATCCTGAGGGAAACTTCGGAGGGAACCAGCTACTAGATGGTTCGATTGGTCTTTCGCCCCTATACCCGGATCGGACGATCGATTTGCACGTCAGAATCGCTTCGGACCTCCACCAGAGTTTCCTCTGGCCTCGTCCTGCCCGGGCATAGTTCACCATCTTTCGGGTGCCAACGTGTGCGCTCTCGCTCCGCCCCGGCGACAAGTGAGCGCCTGGGACGGGCCGTTGCTGCGCCCGAACCCCTGTGCGGTCCGGGATCGCAACGCGGCCCACGAAGGGCCTTCACGTTTCATTGCGCCATTGGGTTTCGAGAGACCCATTGACTCGCGCACATGTTAGACTCCTTGGTCCGTGTTTCAAGACGGGTCGGGTGGGTTACCGACCTACTCGCCGCAAACCACGATAGCGCCTCCGCGGGAGAACTCCCCGCTCGCCCGGCTTCTCGCCGCCAGCCCGCCGCCGCGGGACCAACCCGGACAACGAGAGGCGACAAGCTTGCCCAGCGGGTCCTCCGCTCCGATTCCAGAGGGCGTCATCGTTCGGGCCTCCCGACAGCCGGGAGAAGCCCATGGGGCCTGGACGGGGTGACGAACTCTTCGTGCACGGCAAGGTATAACTCCCGCGAACCGCCCCCGAGGGGACGAGCAGGGCACCTCCAGAGCCGGACTCAAAGTCGTACTTTTCCCATTGACCCGCGTCCGTCGCGGCGTTCTACCGGCGGTGGGAAGTGCGCACCCCGGAGACCGCGTCCGCGCACTGGCAGCCGGAACAGCCCCCCGAGAGGAGCCGTTTACCCGACGCCGCCAGCTCGGCAGTCGTCCGGAGACTGAATCCCACCGCTTTCGAGCTTCGAGGGCCCACCCGTTTTACTCTAAGCGGTTTCACGTACTCTTGAACTCTCTCTTCAAAGTTCTTTTCAACTTTCCCTCACGGTACTTGTTGACTATCGGTCTCTCGGTCGTATTTAGCCTTAGATGGAGTTTACCACCCACTTAGGGCTGCACTCTCAAGCAACCCGACTCACGGGAGGCTTCGTCCCGGGCGCGCAACGGCGGAGACGGGCCTGGCACCCACTCTGGGACAAGCCCCTGTCAGGGGGACTTGCACCGTCGCAAACTCCCGGGAACGTTGCCTCCCATACACCACATTTCCCGACCGCCTGCAAGGACGGGGGATTCGGTGCTGGGCTAGGTCCCGTTTCGCTCGCAGCTACTCGGGGAATCCCTGTTGGTTTCTTTTCCTCCGCTTAGTGATATGCTTAAATTCAGCGGGTTGTCTCGCCTGATCTGAGGTCGACACAGATATGCATTTTCTCGCGTTCGATTCCGGCGCGGTCGCGCGCGCGCGTCCTTCCCTCGTCTCCGGCCGGCACCTTCCGCCCATTCCCCGCTCTCAGTCGGCAGCACCCTCGGCGACTGCGAGCGAGACTGGAAGGCACCTCTGACCGGCGCTCGGGACGGCGCGCATTCGGTTGCGCGCGGAACACTGAACGCAGAGAGTGTGAACCCCCGACCGCCGCGGCCGAATAAATTCCCTGCCGCCTCTCTTTCCCTCGAGAGAACGACCTCGGCCTGGCGTAGGGGCATCGTCAGAGTTTTGCGTCGCCCCCGCCCCAACTGGAGTGGCCCAGTTTTTCTCGGGGCAGAGACTGCGAAGCACTTAGACCGACGGCGGACTGCGCTCGCAACGAGATCGCGTCCGTTCGACCCGTACTCGACTTCGCGCCCACTCGAGGAGGCGGTCCCTTTCCGCACAGGGTCCGGGGGACCCCTTCGTTGCCGCGCACACGGCGCGCCTCTGCGCTTTGCCGAACTGTGCTGCGCACACCGCGCTCGCGCCCGTCACCTCCCTGCACCCCGCGCGAGGTATCCCTTTTTCTCGCGCGGGCGTGCCCGGAACAGGGCGTTCCCGTCTCTGCGCTTCTCGCAGCAGTTCGGCTACTTCTCCGCGGGCCAGCAGGCAGCGCTTCGCCGCCCGTCCAAACAGCCTCGTCTCCCGTCGGACCGCTCTTTCCCTGCAGGTAATCCCTTCCTGCGGCGGTCGCTTTCTGAGGCGTGACGCTCTACGGCTAGCAGCCGCCGGCCCGCGTTACGTCAGCGCAGGGCGACCCGACTCTGCCGCTTTGCGCGCGGCTGAAGGGTTCGACCCGCTCTCCTCCTCATTCGCAAAGTCTTTCGAGGGATCTTCGGCGTTCCGTACAGAGCCGTCCTCTTTGCCGACACGGTCAAAACGAGTCGCCGGCCGCGCCATCCCCGGGCGCCGGCGCCTCTCTTGATATATGATCCGACCCTCAGACAGACGAACCCAAGGGAAGACCCAAGGGCGCAATGTGCGTTCGAAGAATCAGTGCTCAGTGTGTCCTGCAATTCACACCAAGTCTCGCAGCTGGCTGCGTTCTTCATCGACCCGAGAACCGAGTGATCCACCGCTTAGAGTCGTGCGTTTGGTTTGTTCAAATCCGTACAGTACAACCAGGGTTTTAGGCACCGGGCTTTTCCCCTGGTCTCCAGTCGCAGTTTCGACCGACGTCTTTCGCGCCTCGCAGCCGTCCGTTCGGCATGCTGCGCGTGCCTCAAAGCCAAAGCGAGCAAAGTCTCTCGAAGCTTTTGTGCGATAATGGCTTGCGCGTCACTAATAGGATGACGAGGCATTTGGCAACCACTAAGGCAGAAGTGCTGAGCCGACGCGTGACGCTCCAATTCCGGTCTTCATCAGAGGTGGGTCTTCTTGTGCCTTCTTGGGCACGCCCGCTCCGCCCGCACGGGCCTGACCGCAGAACACCTCGAAGCACCGGCGTTTGCTAGAAATATACATTCTTGGAGCTCTGTGCCACCGTCCTCACGCACCTTTCTGCGATCTGCAGCGACGCTACCCCCGGACTCCAGCAGCGGTTTTTTTTGTTGCTGTTCACACTCAACTGCTGTTCACATCTTTCAAGGCGAGTCATCACCGCCTACCGCTGCTGCACCCTTTTGTAGGGGAGGGGGTTTTCCCAACGCCCCCCGGTCCGGTCGCCCCCGGGTGCGCCATCGTGCTGCTCCCTACTCGACCATTTCGCCACATCATTGCTTCGCAAGGAGACAGGCACCGCCTAGCCGTGGCTACGCAGCGCGTACTTGGAACAAGCCGCAAAGCGGACGTTCATCAGTCTACTCCCGCAATAGGAGCCCACCGGCCACAGTGCCATGGACGGCGTTTCGGTAGCGCACCGACAGACTACTCGAAGGCTGGGAAGGACGAAGCAGCAAGAGAACCCGGCTGCCGCGAATGCGTTCAAAGTGCGGGATTATAATCCCTCGTCCTTTTCGGTCCCGGTGCCTCCTTTCGCGCCGTCGGCGCGGCGTCAGACTCCGCGCCCGCAGTGCGAGACCTTTCGCGCGCGGCCGTTCCCTGGGCCGCGCGCGTCCCGCCGCGTGCGCGTCGCGCAGAAGCGCAGTTTCCCAGCCAGCGAGCCGCGGTTCCTCTCGTACTTCGCAGCAGCCGCCGCCGTTCCCTTGGCAGCGGGCAGGCCTTTCCCTCGGCCCGCCTACCGACTGGTGGTCGCAACACGACAAAGCCAGCGAGCCGCGGTTCCTCTCGTACTTCGCAGCAGCCGCCGCCGTTCCCTTGGCAGCGGGCAGGCCTTTCCCTCGGCCCGCCTACCGACTCGTGGTCGCAACACGACAAAGCCAGCGAGCAGCGTTTCCTTTCGTACTTCGCAGCAGCCGCCGCCGTTCCCTTGGCAGCGGGCAGGCCTTTCCCTCGGCCCGCCTACCGACTCGTGGTCGCAACACGACAAAGCCAGCGAGCAGCGTTTCCTTTCGTACTTCGCAGCAGCCGCCGCCGTTCCCTTGGCAGCGGGCAGGCCTTTCCCTCGGCCCGCCTACCGACTCGTGGTCGCAACACGACAAAGCCAGCGAGCAGCGTTTCCTTTCGTACTTCGCAGCAGCCGCCGCCGTTCCCTTGGCAGCGGGCAGGCCTTTCCCTCGGCCTGCCTACCGGCTCTGTTTGCGCCTCTTCGACGGTTGTCGACAACCGAAAGCCCACCATGAGTGGTGCGTTACGCCGTTCAAACCTGCGGATACAGCCCGTCCGACTTTCCCTTGGTGACGGAGCTCCGCTGGGCGCAACAGTTTGTGCAGAGAAGCGGCTTCAGAATCTCGCAACTCCGCGGTTGAGGCCTTCCCCCGCTTATAAGTGGGGGCGGCGCCGGGTGTGACAAGCACAATCCGGTAATGATCCTTCCGCAGGTTCACCTACGGAAACCTTGTTACGACTTTTACTTCCTCTAAATGATCAAGTTTGGTCATCTTTCCAACAGACCGGCGCAACCGAAAGGCCGCGCCGGACATCGGTCCGAAGACCTCACTAAATCATTCAATCGGTAGTAGCGACGGGCGGTGTGTACAAAGGGCAGGGACGTAATCAACGCGAGCTTATGACTCGCGCTTACTGGGAATTCCTCGTTCAAGGGGAACAATTGCAAGCCCCTATCCCAATCACGAAAGAAGTTCCACGGGTTACCCAGTCTTTTCAGACAGGGATAAAGACACGCTGCTTCCTTCAGTGTAGCGCGCGTGCGGCCCCGGACATCTAAGGGCATCACAGACCTGTTATTGCTCTGTTTCGTGCGGCTAGGAGCCGCTTGTCCCTCTAAGAAGGTTGTAAGGTGCTGGGAACCCCGCACCTATTTAATAGGCTAGAGTCTCGTTCGTTATCGGAATTAACCAGACAAATCGCTCCACCAACTAAGAACGGCCATGCACCACCATCCACCGAATCAAGAAAGAGCTCTCAATCTGTCAATCCTCCCAGTGTCCGGGCCGGGTAAGTTTTCCCGTGTTGAGTCAAATTAAGCCGCAGGCTCCACTCCTGGTGGTGCCCTTCCGTCAATTCCTTTAAGTTTCAGCTTTGCAACCATACTTCCCCCGGAACCCAAATACTTTGGTTTCCCGGAAGCTGCCCGCCGAGTCATTTGAGTAACTCAGGCGGATCGCTGGTTGGCATCGTTTATGGTCAGAACTAGGGCGGTATCTGATCGCCTTCGAACCTCTGACTTTCGTTCTTGATCAAAGAAAACATTCTTGGCAAATGCTTTCGCAGTAGTTCGTCTTGCGACGGTCCAAGAATTTCACCTCTAGCGCCGCAATACGAATGCCCCCGTCTGTCCCTCTTAATCATTACCCCGTATTCCAAAAACCAACAGAACAGAAACGGGGTCTTGTTCTATTATTCCATGCAAGTTTATTCAGGCGACTCGCCTGCGTTGAGCACTCTAATTTTTTCAAAGTAAAAGCGCAGGCCACCTCGAGACGCACCAATGAAGGGCACCAAGAGAGGACCGGCATGATGTTCAGTCCGAGCCGTCGCATCGGGTAGATGCACTACTCGTCTGGAACTGAGATCCAACTACGAGCTTTTTAACCGCAGCAGCTTTAGTATACGCTATTGGAGCTGGAATTACCGCGGCTGCTGGCACCAGACTTGCCCTCCAATTGATCCTCGTTAAAGGATTTAGAGTGTACTCATTTCAATTACGGGGCCTCAAAAGAGTCCCGTATTGTTATTTTTCGTCACTACCTCCCCGTGCCGGGAGTGGGTAATTTGCGCGCCTGCTGCCTTCCTTGGATGTGGTAGCCGTTTCTCAGGCTCCCTCTCCGGAATCGAACCCTGATTCTCCGTTACCCGTAACAACCATGGTAGGCAAGTAACCTACCATCGAAAGTTGATAAGGCAGACACTTGAAAGAAACGTCGCCGGCTCATGGCCATGCGATCAGCACAAAGTTATCCAGAGTCACCACAGAGTACGGGCAGAGCCCGATGGGTCTTGGTCTAATAAAAGCGCCCGTCAGCCAAAGGCCTTCAGGCTCAATGCATGTATTAGCTCTAGAATTGCCACAGTTGTCCAAGTAGAAAGAAACGATCTAAGGAACCATAACTGATTTAATGAGCCATTCGCGGTTTCGCCTTATTTCGGCATGTACTTAGACATGCATGGCTTAATCTTTGAGACAAGCATATGATTACTGGCAGGATCAACCAGGTATGATGCATAGGCATTCCCTTTTCGCCCCAGAAGGGTGCCTCGTCGCCGCCGATAGGGCCGCCATAAACCCCCAGCGCGCGACGCATCTTTTTCGCGGCAGCTTGCGCTGCCCGTGCATCGTTCGAGCTCGCTGCGGCATCCGACCCGTAGGTACGGCAATCGCCACGCGGCAAGAGAGCACGTGTGCCTTTAGGCAAAGCATTTGTAACGCGCCCACCAGTGCGCACATCGGCCTCTAGGGCCGCAGCATTAGGCAACTGGACGGCGCTTGCTGCGTAGCCGAGACGGCCAAGCCGCCAGACGACGGGACACGCCCGCGTCTTCGGCGCGCTCGCACGGAATCGAGTCCGGGTAGCACGGAACACACCTCGTAAAACGTGGAAACAGCGTCGTCCGACAACCAGCCCCTATCGCAGACGCGGATGAGGCTGCAGACGAATGCCGTGGGGTCCGAGGGACGGGGACACGCTGGGCACGAGGCCGCATATCAGACCCGGTCACGGCGCGCACACGCGGGCGCGCGCCGCCGACTGCTCCACTGGGACCCCCATATAATAGCAGCGATAAGTACCCAGACCTCCGTGGGTGAGTAAATCGCCGTACTCGTGCCACTTTCGCCGCAAGGGCCGCACAAATCGTGCGCGCTTTGCCGCGGCATCACAACGCCGCGCTTCCGCGGCGCCCCGCACGAGCCGTACTCGTGGACATAGCCGTCGGGCGAACCGCCGTACTCGAGGCGCGTTCGCCGCAAGAGCCGCTCAAATCGTGCGCGCTTTCCTGCGGCATCGCACGAAAGCGCTGCCCCGGCGCCCCGCACGAGCCGTACTCGTGGACATTGTCATCGGGCGAACCGCCGTACTCGAGGCGCGTTGGCGGCAAGACCCCCACAAATCGTGCGCGCTTTGCTGCGGCATCGCACAAAAGCGCATCCCCGGCGCCCCGCACGAGCCGTACTCGTGGACATAGCCGTCGGGCGAAGCGCCGTACTCGAGGCGCGTTCGCCGCAAGAGCCGCTCAAATCGTGCGCGCTTTCCTGCGGCATCGCACGAAAGCGCTGCCCCGGCGCCCCGCACGAGCCGTACTCGTGGACATGGTCATCGGGCGAACCGCCGTACTCGAGGCGCGTTCGCCGCAAGAGCCGCTCAAATCGTGCGCGCTTTCCTGCGGCATCGCACGAAAGCGCTGCCCCGGCGCCCCGCACGAGCCGTACTCGTGGACATGGTCATCGGGCGAACCGCCGTACTCGAGGCGCGTTCGCCGCAAGAGCCGCTCAAAACGTGCGCGCTTTCCTGCGGCATCGCACAAAAGCGCTTCCCCGGCGCCCCGCACGAGCCGTACTCGTGGACATTGTCATCGGGCCAACCGCCGTACTCGAGGCGCGTTGGCGGCAAGAGCCCCTCAAATCGAGCGCGCTTTGCTGCGGCATCGCAAAAAAGCACTTCCGCGGCGCCCCGCACGAGCCGTACTCGTGGACATTGTCATCGGGCGAACCGCCGTACTCGAGGAGCGTTCGCCGCAAAAGCCACTCAAATCGTGCGCGCTTTGCTGCGGCATCGCACAACCGCGCTTCCGCGGCGCCCCGCACGAGCCGTACTCGTGGACATAGCCGTCGGGCGAGCCGCCGTACTCGAGGCGCGTTCGCCGCAAAACTCGCATAAATAATGCACAAACTCATGAAAATCACATCTGCCGAGGCCGCCTAAAGCCCGAATTCACCTCCCGGGCGTCGAGAGGTCCGTTTCGGACTTTGCTGACAAAGCGGACGCTTTACTGTTTCGCGTCTGCCTAGGCGGTATGCCCCCTTATATATGCAGCGATAAGTACCCAGACCCCCGCGGGTCATAAGCGCGTCTACCGGAGCGGGCTTCAAACGAACGTAACTCTGCCTTCCGTTGCGCGAAAGGGACGGGAAAGGTCTCAAAATATTCGCCTTTCTCAGCCCCACACGCGGAACTAAAAATTGAGCGGCTGCGCCCACGGGAACGGCCGTGAACATTCGAAAAGGCGGCCCCTTGCGAACCTGGTCAATCACCCGCTGCTCCGGCTACAGTGGAAGCAGCGGGTCGAGGACGACTGCACAAGATGGGCGGCAGCGCGGCCGACACGTGGCGTAAATTTCGTCTCGTTCCGCCAGGTGAAAGTGCCTTTAAATATTCGAAAACCGTTTACCGCGTCCGCCGGGGAGGCAACCGCGTCTGCCTAGGCGGGACCGCGTCTGCCTAGGCGAGCTTCAAACGAGCGTAACTCTCACTTGCGTTGCGCGAAAGGGACGAGAAAGGTCTCAAAATGCTCGCCTTTCTCAGCCCCACACGCGGATCTAAAAATGGAGCGGATTCGTCCAAGGGAACGGCCGCGAAGATTAGAAAAGGCGGCCCCTTGCGAGCCTGGTCAATCACCTGCTGCTCCGGCTACAGTGCAAGCAGCGAGTCCGCGATAACTGCACAAGATGCGCGCCGGCGCGGCCGAACCGTGGCGTAAATTTCGTCGCGCTCCGCCAGTTCAAAGTGCCTTTAAAAATTCGAAGACAATTTACCGCGTCTGCCTAGGCGGGACCGCGTCTGCCTAGGCGAGCTTCAAACGAGCGTAACTCTCACTTGCGTTGCGCGAAACGGACGGGAAAGGTCTCAAAATGTTCGCCTTTCTCAGCCCAACGCGCGCAACTAGAAATTGAGCGGCTGCGCTCAAGGCAACGGCCGCGAGAATTCGAAAAGGCGGCCCCTTGCGATACTGGTCAATCGCCCGCTGCTCCGGCTGCAGTGGACGCAGCGGGTCGGCGATGACTGCACAAGATGCGCGCCGGCGCGGCCGAACCGTGGCGTAAATTTGGTCGCGCTCCGCCAGTTCAAAGTGCCTTTAAAAACTCGAAGACCGTTTACCGCGTCCGCCGGGGAGGCAACCGCGTCTGCCTAGGCGGGACCGCGTCTGCCTAGGCGAGCTTCAAACGAGCGTAACTCTCACTTGCGTTGGGCGAAAGGGACGGGAAAGGTCTCAAAATGTTCGCCTTTCTCAGCCCCACACGCGGATCTAAAAATGGAGCGGATTCGCCCAAGGGAACGGCCGCGAAGATTAGAAAAGGCGGCCCCTTGCGAGACTGCTCAATCGCCCGCTGCTCCGGCTACAGTGCAAGCAGCGGGTCGGCGATGACTGCACAAGATGCGCGCCGGCGCGGCCGAACCGTGGCGTAAATTTGGTCGCGCTCCGCCAGTTCAAAGTGCCTTTAAAAACTCGAAGACCGTTTACCGCGTCCGCCGGGGAGGCAACCGCGTCTGCCTAGGCGGGACCGCGTCTGCCTAGGCGAGCTTCAAACGAGCGTAACTCTCACTTGCGTTGGGCGAAAGGGACGGGAAAGGTCTCAAAATGTTCGCCTTTCTCAGCCCCACACGCGGATCTAAAAATGGAGCGGCTGCACCCACGGGAACAGCCGCGAAGATTAGAAAAGGCGGCCCCTTGCGAGCCTGGTCAATCGCCCGCTGCTCCGGCTGCAGTGGAAGCAGCGAGTCGGCGATGACTGCACAAGATGCGCGCCGGCGCGGCCGAACCGTGGCGTAAATTTCGTCGCGCTCCGCCAGTTCAAAGTGCCTTTAAAAATTCGAAGACCGTTTACCGCGTCCGCCGGGGAGGCAACCGCGTCTGCCTAGGCGGGACCGCGTCTGCCTAGGCGAGCTTCAAACGAGCGTAACTCTCACTTGCGTTGCGCGAAAGGGACGAGAAAGGTCTCAAAATGTTCGCCTTTCTCAGCCCAACGCGCGGAACTAAAAATGGAGCGGATTCGCCCACGGGAGCGGCCGCGAAGATTAGAAAAGGCGGCCCCTTGCGAGCCTGGTCAATCACCCGCTGCTCCGGCTACAGTGCAAGCAGCGAGTCCGCGATGACAGCACAAGATGCGCGCCGGCGCGGCCGAACCGTGGCGTAAATTTCGTCGCGCTCCGCCAGTTCAAAGTGCCTTTAAAAATTCGAAGACCATTTACCGCGTCTGCCTAGGCGGGACCGCGTCTGCCTAGGCGAGCTTCAAACGAGCGTAACTCTCACTTGCGTTGCGCGAAAGGGACGGGAAAGGCCTCAAAATGTTCGCCTTTCTCAGCCCCACACGCGGATCTAAAAATGGAGCGGATTCGCCCACGGGAACGGCCGCGAAGATTAGAAAAGGCGGCCCCTTGCGAGCCTGGTCAATCACGTGCTGCTCCGGCTACAGTGCAAGCAGCGAGTCCGCGATAACTGCACAAGATGCGCGCCGGCGCGGCCGAACCGTGGCGTAAATTTCGTCGCGCTCCGCCAGTTCAAAGTGCCTTTAAAAATTCGAAGACCATTTACCGCGTCCGCCGGGGAGGCAACCGCGTCTGCCTAGGCGGGACCGCGTCTGCCTAGGCGAGCTTCAAACGAGCGTAACTCTCACTTGCGTTGCGCGAAAGGGACGGGAAAGGTCTCAAAATGTTCGCCTTTCTCGGCCCCACACGCGGATTTAAAAATGGAGCGGATTCGCCCACGGGAACGGCCGCGAAGATTAGAAAAGGCGGCCCCTTGCGAGCCTGGTCAATCACGTGCTGCTCCGGCTACAGTGCAAGCAGCGAGTCCGCGATAACTGCACAAGATGCGCGCCGGCGCGGCCGAACCGTGGCGTAAATTTCGTCGCGCTCCGCCAGTTCAAAGTGCCTTTAAAAATTCGAAGACCATTTACCGCGTCTGCCTAGGCGGGACCGCGTCTGCCTAGGCGAGCTTCAAACGAGCGTAACTCTCACTTGCGTTGCGCGAAAGGGACGGGAAAGGTCTCAAAATGTTCGCCTTTCTCAGCCCCACACGCGGATCTAAAAATGGAGCGGATTCGCCCACGGGAACGGCCGCGAAGATTAGAAAAGGCGGCCCCTTGCGAGCCTGGTCAATCACCTGCTGCTCCGGCTACAGTGCAAGCAGCGAGTCCGCGATAACTGCACAAGATGCGCGCCTGCGCGGCCGAACCGTGGCGTAAATTTCGTCGCGTTCCGCCAGTTCAAAGTGCCTTTAAAAATTCGAAGACCATTTACCGCGTCTGCCTAGGCGGGACCGCGTCTGCCTAGGCGAGCTTCAAACGAGCGTAACTCTCACTTGCGTTGCGCGAAAGGGACGGGAAAGGTCTCAAAATGTTCGCCTTTCTCAGCCCCACACGCGGAACTAAAAATTGAGCGGCTGCGCCCACGGGAACCGCCGCGAAGATTAGAAAAGGCGGCCCCTTGCGAGCCTGGTCAATCACCTGCTGCTCCGGCTACAGTGCAAGCAGCGAGTCCGCGATAACTGCACAAGATGCGCGCCTGCGCGGCCGAACCGTGGCGTAAATTTGGTCGCGCTCCGCCAGTTCAAAGTGCCTTTAAAAACTCGAAGACCGTTTACCGCGTCCGCCGGGGAGGCAACCGCGTCTGCCTAGGCGGGACCGCGTCTGCCTAGGCGAGCTTCAAACGAGCGTAACTCTCACTTGCGTTGCGCGAAAGGGACGGGAAAGGTCTCAAAATGTTCGCCTCTCTCAGCCCAACGCGCGGAACTAAAAATTGAGCGGCTGCGCCCACGGGAACCGCCGCGAAGACTAGAAAAGGCGGCCCCTTGCGAGCCTGGTCAATCACCTGCTGCTCCGGCTACAGTGCAAGCAGCGAGTCCGCGATAACTGCACAAGATGCGCGCCGGCGCGGCCGAACCGTGGCGTAAATTTCGTCGCGCTCCGCCAGTTCAAAGTGCCTTTAAAAATTCGAAGACCATTTACCGCGTCTGCCTAGGCGGGACCGCGTCTGCCTAGGCGAGCTTCAAACGAGCGTAACTCTCACTTGCGTTGCGCGAAAGGGACGAGAAAGGTCTCAAAATGTTCGCCTTTCTCAGCCCCACACGCGGATCTAAAAATGGAGCGGATTCGCCCACGGGAACGGCCGCGAAGATTACAAAAGGCGGCCCCTTGCGAGCCTGGTCAATCGCCCGCTGCTCCGGCTGCAGTGGAAGCAGCGAGTCGGCGATGACTGCACAAGATGCGTCGCGGTGCGGCCGACACGTGGCGTAAATTTCGTCGCGTTCCGCCAGTTAAAAGTGCCCTTAAAAGTTCGAAGACCGTTCACCGCGTCCGCCGGGGAGGCAACCGCGTCTGCCTAGGCGGGACCGCGTCTGCCTAGGCGAGCTTCAAACGAGCGTAACTCTGCCTTGCGTTGCGCGAAAGGGACGGGAGAGGTCTCAAAATGTTCGCCCTTCTCAGCCCAACGCGCGCAACTAAAAACTGAGCGGCTGCGCTCAAGGCGACGGCCGCGAGAATTCGAAAAGGCGGCCCCTTGCGAGACTGGTCAATCACCCGCTGCTCCGGCTACATTGGAAGCAGCGGGTCGGGGATGACTGCACAAGATGCGCGCCGGCGCGGCCGACGCGTGGCGTAAATTTCGTCGCGTTCCGCCAGGTAAAAGTGCCTCTAAAAACTCGAAGACCATTTACCGCGTTCGCCGGGGAGGGAACCGCGTCTGCCTAGGCGGGACCGCGTCTGCCTAGGCGAGACTGTTGAATCGCCCCTATCTCGAGCGAGAATGGCAGGAAAACGACGGGACCGGTGGCCTGCACACTGACTTCAAATTCGTAGGCTTGAGACATAGGGGCCGGCCGTGAAAAGTTTGAAATGGTCAAAGTCTCCCTGTCGCGAGCGGTTAATCGCCCGCTGCTCCGACCGCAATGTGATGATCGAAAAAGATGCGCCGCAGCGCGGCCGACGCGGCGCTGTAAAATTCGTCGTGCTCCGCCAAAGAAAAGGACCTTTAAAAATTCGAAAACCCCGTACCGCGTCTGCCTAGGCGATACCGTTCAATCGCACGTATCTCGGCCCAGACTGGCAGCAAAGTGACGAGATTGGTAACAAAAGATTCGCCTTTGAACGCCCTACACAGGGAAGGCAAAGTCGCAAACGACTTTCGTCCCGCGTCGGCCGGGGCGAACGCGCCCGAACGGCAAAGTCCGAATAAAGCGACCCCGTCTACCGGGCCAGACGCGCCCGAACGGCGAAGTCCGAATAAAGCGACCCCGTCTACCGGGGCAGACGCGCCCGAACGGCAAAGTCCGAAAGAGGCGACCCCGTCTACCGGGGCAGACGCGCCCGAACGGCAAAGTCCGAATAAAGCGACCCCGTCTACCGGGGCAGACGCGCCCGAACGGCAAAGTCCGAATAAAGCGACCCCGTCTACCGGGGCAGACGCGCCCGAACGGCAAAGTCCGAATAAAGCGACCCCGTCTACCGGGGCAGACGCGCCGGAACGGCAAAGTCCGAAAGAGGCAACCCCGTCTACCGGGGCAGACGCGCCCGAACGGCAAAGTCCGAATAAAGCGACCCCGTCTACCGGGCCAGACGCGCCCGAACGGCAAAGTCCGAATAAAGCGACCCCGTCTACCGGGGCAGACGCGCCCGAACGGCAAAGTCCGAATAAAGCGACCCCGTCTACCGGGGCAGACGCGCCGGAACGGCAAAGTCCGAAAGAGGCAACCCCGTCTACCGGGGCAGACGCGCCCGAACGGCAAAGTCCGAATAAAGCGACCCCGTCTACCGGGCCAGACGCGCCCGAACGGCAAAGTCCGAATAAAGCGACCCCGTCTACCGGGGCAGACGCGCCCGAACGGCAAAGTCCGAAAGAGGCGACCCCGTCTACCGGGGCAGACGCGCCCGAACGGCAAAGTCCGAATAAAGCGACCCCGTCTACCGGGGCAGACGCGCCCGAACGGCAAAGTCCGAAAGAGGCAACCCCGTCTACCGGGGCAGACGCGCCCGAACGGCAAAGTCCGAATAAAGCGACCCCGTCTACCGGGGCAGACGCGCCGGAACGGCAAAGTCCGAAAGAGGCAACCCCGTCTACCGGGGCAGACGCGCCCGAACGGCAAAGTCCGAATAAAGCGACCCCGTCTACCGGGCCAGACGCGCCCGAACGGCAAAGTCCGAATAAAGCGACCCCGTCTACCGGGGCAGACGCGCCCGAACGGCAAAGTCCGAATAAAGCGACCCCGTCTACCGGGGCAGACGCGCCGGAACGGCAAAGTCCGAAAGAGGCAACCCCGTCTACCGGGGCAGACGCGCCCGAACGGCAAAGTCCGAAAGAGGCGACCCCGTCTACCGGGGCAGACGCGCCCGAACGGCAAAGTCCGAATAAAGCGACCCCGTCTACCGGGGCAGACGCGCCCGAACGGCAAAGTCCGAAAGAGGCGACCCCGTCTACCGGGCCAGACGCGCCCGCACGGCAAGGTCCGAATAAAGCGACCCCGTCTACCGGGGCAGACGCGCCCGAACGGCAAAGTCCGAATAAAGCGACCCCGTCTACCGGGCCAGACGCGCCCGCACGGCAAAGTCCGAATAAAGCGACCCCGTCTACCGGGGCAGACGCGCCCGAACGGCAAAGTCCGAATAAAGCGACCCCGTCTACCGGGGCAGACGCGCCCGAACGGCAAAGTCCGAATAAAGCGACCCCGTCTACCGGGGCAGACGCGCCGGAACGGCAAAGTCCGAAAGAGGCAACCCCGTCTACCGGGGCAGACG
>NW_028317718.1:306866-319366 GCF_055824585.1 Amblyomma mixtum
TCACACTCAACTGCTGTTCACATCTTTCAAGGCGAGTCATCACCGCCTACCGCTGCTGCACCCTTTTGTAGGGGAGGGGGTTTTCCCAACGCCCCCCGGTCCGGTCGCCCCCGGGTGCGCCATCGTGCTGCTCCCTACTCGACCATTTCGCCACATCATTGCTTCGCAAGGAGACAGGCACCGCCTAGCCGTGGCTACGCAGCGCGTACTTGGAACAAGCCGCAAAGCGGACGTTCATCAGTCTACTCCCGCAATAGGAGCCCACCGGCCACAGTGCCATGGACGGCGTTTCGGTAGCGCACCGACAGACTACTCGAAGGCTGGGAAGGACGAAGCAGCAAGAGAACCCGGCTGCCGCGAATGCGTTCAAAGTGCGGGATTATAATCCCTCGTCCTTTTCGGTCCCGGTGCCTCCTTTCGCGCCGTCGGCGCGGCGTCAGACTCCGCGCCCGCAGTGCGAGACCTTTCGCGCGCGGCCGTTCCCTGGGCCGCGCGCGTCCCGCCGCGTGCGCGTCGCGCAGAAGCGCAGTTTCCCAGCCAGCGAGCCGCGGTTCCTCTCGTACTTCGCAGCAGCCGCCGCCGTTCCCTTGGCAGCGGGCAGGCCTTTCCCTCGGCCCGCCTACCGACTGGTGGTCGCAACACGACAAAGCCAGCGAGCCGCGGTTCCTCTCGTACTTCGCAGCAGCCGCCGCCGTTCCCTTGGCAGCGGGCAGGCCTTTCCCTCGGCCCGCCTACCGACTCGTGGTCGCAACACGACAAAGCCAGCGAGCAGCGTTTCCTTTCGTACTTCGCAGCAGCCGCCGCCGTTCCCTTGGCAGCGGGCAGGCCTTTCCCTCGGCCCGCCTACCGACTCGTGGTCGCAACACGACAAAGCCAGCGAGCAGCGTTTCCTTTCGTACTTCGCAGCAGCCGCCGCCGTTCCCTTGGCAGCGGGCAGGCCTTTCCCTCGGCCCGCCTACCGACTCGTGGTCGCAACACGACAAAGCCAGCGAGCAGCGTTTCCTTTCGTACTTCGCAGCAGCCGCCGCCGTTCCCTTGGCAGCGGGCAGGCCTTTCCCTCGGCCTGCCTACCGGCTCTGTTTGCGCCTCTTCGACGGTTGTCGACAACCGAAAGCCCACCATGAGTGGTGCGTTACGCCGTTCAAACCTGCGGATACAGCCCGTCCGACTTTCCCTTGGTGACGGAGCTCCGCTGGGCGCAACAGTTTGTGCAGAGAAGCGGCTTCAGAATCTCGCAACTCCGCGGTTGAGGCCTTCCCCCGCTTATAAGTGGGGGCGGCGCCGGGTGTGACAAGCACAATCCGGTAATGATCCTTCCGCAGGTTCACCTACGGAAACCTTGTTACGACTTTTACTTCCTCTAAATGATCAAGTTTGGTCATCTTTCCAACAGACCGGCGCAACCGAAAGGCCGCGCCGGACATCGGTCCGAAGACCTCACTAAATCATTCAATCGGTAGTAGCGACGGGCGGTGTGTACAAAGGGCAGGGACGTAATCAACGCGAGCTTATGACTCGCGCTTACTGGGAATTCCTCGTTCAAGGGGAACAATTGCAAGCCCCTATCCCAATCACGAAAGAAGTTCCACGGGTTACCCAGTCTTTTCAGACAGGGATAAAGACACGCTGCTTCCTTCAGTGTAGCGCGCGTGCGGCCCCGGACATCTAAGGGCATCACAGACCTGTTATTGCTCTGTTTCGTGCGGCTAGGAGCCGCTTGTCCCTCTAAGAAGGTTGTAAGGTGCTGGGAACCCCGCACCTATTTAATAGGCTAGAGTCTCGTTCGTTATCGGAATTAACCAGACAAATCGCTCCACCAACTAAGAACGGCCATGCACCACCATCCACCGAATCAAGAAAGAGCTCTCAATCTGTCAATCCTCCCAGTGTCCGGGCCGGGTAAGTTTTCCCGTGTTGAGTCAAATTAAGCCGCAGGCTCCACTCCTGGTGGTGCCCTTCCGTCAATTCCTTTAAGTTTCAGCTTTGCAACCATACTTCCCCCGGAACCCAAATACTTTGGTTTCCCGGAAGCTGCCCGCCGAGTCATTTGAGTAACTCAGGCGGATCGCTGGTTGGCATCGTTTATGGTCAGAACTAGGGCGGTATCTGATCGCCTTCGAACCTCTGACTTTCGTTCTTGATCAAAGAAAACATTCTTGGCAAATGCTTTCGCAGTAGTTCGTCTTGCGACGGTCCAAGAATTTCACCTCTAGCGCCGCAATACGAATGCCCCCGTCTGTCCCTCTTAATCATTACCCCGTATTCCAAAAACCAACAGAACAGAAACGGGGTCTTGTTCTATTATTCCATGCAAGTTTATTCAGGCGACTCGCCTGCGTTGAGCACTCTAATTTTTTCAAAGTAAAAGCGCAGGCCACCTCGAGACGCACCAATGAAGGGCACCAAGAGAGGACCGGCATGATGTTCAGTCCGAGCCGTCGCATCGGGTAGATGCACTACTCGTCTGGAACTGAGATCCAACTACGAGCTTTTTAACCGCAGCAGCTTTAGTATACGCTATTGGAGCTGGAATTACCGCGGCTGCTGGCACCAGACTTGCCCTCCAATTGATCCTCGTTAAAGGATTTAGAGTGTACTCATTTCAATTACGGGGCCTCAAAAGAGTCCCGTATTGTTATTTTTCGTCACTACCTCCCCGTGCCGGGAGTGGGTAATTTGCGCGCCTGCTGCCTTCCTTGGATGTGGTAGCCGTTTCTCAGGCTCCCTCTCCGGAATCGAACCCTGATTCTCCGTTACCCGTAACAACCATGGTAGGCAAGTAACCTACCATCGAAAGTTGATAAGGCAGACACTTGAAAGAAACGTCGCCGGCTCATGGCCATGCGATCAGCACAAAGTTATCCAGAGTCACCACAGAGTACGGGCAGAGCCCGATGGGTCTTGGTCTAATAAAAGCGCCCGTCAGCCAAAGGCCTTCAGGCTCAATGCATGTATTAGCTCTAGAATTGCCACAGTTGTCCAAGTAGAAAGAAACGATCTAAGGAACCATAACTGATTTAATGAGCCATTCGCGGTTTCGCCTTATTTCGGCATGTACTTAGACATGCATGGCTTAATCTTTGAGACAAGCATATGATTACTGGCAGGATCAACCAGGTATGATGCATAGGCATTCCCTTTTCGCCCCAGAAGGGTGCCTCGTCGCCGCCGATAGGGCCGCCATAAACCCCCAGCGCGCGACGCATCTTTTTCGCGGCAGCTTGCGCTGCCCGTGCATCGTTCGAGCTCGCTGCGGCATCCGACCCGTAGGTACGGCAATCGCCACGCGGCAAGAGAGCACGTGTGCCTTTAGGCAAAGCATTTGTAACGCGCCCACCAGTGCGCACATCGGCCTCTAGGGCCGCAGCATTAGGCAACTGGACGGCGCTTGCTGCGTAGCCGAGACGGCCAAGCCGCCAGACGACGGGACACGCCCGCGTCTTCGGCGCGCTCGCACGGAATCGAGTCCGGGTAGCACGGAACACACCTCGTAAAACGTGGAAACAGCGTCGTCCGACAACCAGCCCCTATCGCAGACGCGGATGAGGCTGCAGACGAATGCCGTGGGGTCCGAGGGACGGGGACACGCTGGGCACGAGGCCGCATATCAGACCCGGTCACGGCGCGCACACGCGGGCGCGCGCCGCCGACTGCTCCACTGGGACCCCCATATAATAGCAGCGATAAGTACCCAGACCTCCGTGGGTGAGTAAATCGCCGTACTCGTGCCACTTTCGCCGCAAGGGCCGCACAAATCGTGCGCGCTTTGCCGCGGCATCACAACGCCGCGCTTCCGCGGCGCCCCGCACGAGCCGTACTCGTGGACATAGCCGTCGGGCGAACCGCCGTACTCGAGGCGCGTTCGCCGCAAGAGCCGCTCAAATCGTGCGCGCTTTCCTGCGGCATCGCACGAAAGCGCTGCCCCGGCGCCCCGCACGAGCCGTACTCGTGGACATTGTCATCGGGCGAACCGCCGTACTCGAGGCGCGTTGGCGGCAAGACCCCCACAAATCGTGCGCGCTTTGCTGCGGCATCGCACAAAAGCGCATCCCCGGCGCCCCGCACGAGCCGTACTCGTGGACATAGCCGTCGGGCGAAGCGCCGTACTCGAGGCGCGTTCGCCGCAAGAGCCGCTCAAATCGTGCGCGCTTTCCTGCGGCATCGCACGAAAGCGCTGCCCCGGCGCCCCGCACGAGCCGTACTCGTGGACATGGTCATCGGGCGAACCGCCGTACTCGAGGCGCGTTCGCCGCAAGAGCCGCTCAAATCGTGCGCGCTTTCCTGCGGCATCGCACGAAAGCGCTGCCCCGGCGCCCCGCACGAGCCGTACTCGTGGACATGGTCATCGGGCGAACCGCCGTACTCGAGGCGCGTTCGCCGCAAGAGCCGCTCAAATCGTGCACGCTTTCCTGCGGCATCGCACGAAAGCGCTGCCCCGGCGCCCCGCACGAGCCGTACTCGTGGACATAGCCGTCGGGCGAACCGCCGTACTCGAGGCGCGTTCGCCGCAAGAGCCGCTCAAAACGTGCGCGCTTTCCTGCGGCATCGCACAAAAGCGCTTCCCCGGCGCCCCGCACGAGCCGTACTCGTGGACATTGTCATCGGGCCAACCGCCGTACTCGAGGCGCGTTGGCGGCAAGAGCCCCTCAAATCGAGCGCGCTTTGCTGCGGCATCGCAAAAAAGCACTTCCGCGGCGCCCCGCACGAGCCGTACTCGTGGACATTGTCATCGGGCGAACCGCCGTACTCGAGGAGCGTTCGCCGCAAAAGCCACTCAAATCGTGCGCGCTTTGCTGCGGCATCGCACAACCGCGCTTCCGCGGCGCCCCGCACGAGCCGTACTCGTGGACATAGCCGTCGGGCGAGCCGCCGTACTCGAGGCGCGTTCGCCGCAAAACTCGCATAAATAATGCACAAACTCATGAAAATCACATCTGCCGAGGCCGCCTAAAGCCCGAATTCACCTCCCGGGCGTCGAGAGGTCCGTTTCGGACTTTGCTGACAAAGCGGACGCTTTACTGTTTCGCGTCTGCCTAGGCGGTATGCCCCCTTATATATGCAGCGATAAGTACCCAGACCCCCGCGGGTCATAAGCGCGTCTACCGGAGCGGGCTTCAAACGAACGTAACTCTGCCTTCCGTTGCGCGAAAGGGACGGGAAAGGTCTCAAAATATTCGCCTTTCTCAGCCCCACACGCGGAACTAAAAATTGAGCGGCTGCGCCCACGGGAACGGCCGTGAACATTCGAAAAGGCGGCCCCTTGCGAACCTGGTCAATCACCCGCTGCTCCGGCTACAGTGGAAGCAGCGGGTCGAGGACGACTGCACAAGATGGGCGGCAGCGCGGCCGACACGTGGCGTAAATTTCGTCTCGTTCCGCCAGGTGAAAGTGCCTTTAAATATTCGAAAACCGTTTACCGCGTCCGCCGGGGAGGCAACCGCGTCTGCCTAGGCGGGACCGCGTCTGCCTAGGCGAGCTTCAAACGAGCGTAACTCTCACTTGCGTTGCGCGAAAGGGACGAGAAAGGTCTCAAAATGCTCGCCTTTCTCAGCCCCACACGCGGATCTAAAAATGGAGCGGATTCGTCCACGGGAACGGCCGCGAAGATTAGAAAAGGCGGCCCCTTGCGAGCCTGGTCAATCACCTGCTGCTCCGGCTACAGTGCAAGCAGCGAGTCCGCGATAACTGCACAAGATGCGCGCCGGCGCGGCCGAACCGTGGCGTAAATTTCGTCGCGCTCCGCCAGTTCAAAGTGCCTTTAAAAATTCGAAGACAATTTACCGCGTCTGCCTAGGCGGGACCGCGTCTGCCTAGGCGAGCTTCAAACGAGCGTAACTCTCACTTGCGTTGCGCGAAACGGACGGGAAAGGTCTCAAAATGTTCGCCTTTCTCAGCCCAACGCGCGCAACTAGAAATTGAGCGGCTGCGCTCAAGGCAACGGCCGCGAGAATTCGAAAAGGCGGCCCCTTGCGATACTGGTCAATCGCCCGCTGCTCCGGCTGCAGTGGACGCAGCGGGTCGGCGATGACTGCACAAGATGCGCGCCGGCGCGGCCGAACCGTGGCGTAAATTTGGTCGCGCTCCGCCAGTTCAAAGTGCCTTTAAAAACTCGAAGACCGTTTACCGCGTCCGCCGGGGAGGCAACCGCGTCTGCCTAGGCGGGACCGCGTCTGCCTAGGCGAGCTTCAAACGAGCGTAACTCTCACTTGCGTTGGGCGAAAGGGACGGGAAAGGTCTCAAAATGTTCGCCTTTCTCAGCCCCACACGCGGATCTAAAAATGGAGCGGATTCGCCCAAGGGAACGGCCGCGAAGATTAGAAAAGGCGGCCCCTTGCGAGACTGCTCAATCGCCCGCTGCTCCGGCTACAGTGCAAGCAGCGGGTCGGCGATGACTGCACAAGATGCGCGCCGGCGCGGCCGAACCGTGGCGTAAATTTGGTCGCGCTCCGCCAGTTCAAAGTGCCTTTAAAAACTCGAAGACCGTTTACCGCGTCCGCCGGGGAGGCAACCGCGTCTGCCTAGGCGGGACCGCGTCTGCCTAGGCGAGCTTCAAACGAGCGTAACTCTCACTTGCGTTGGGCGAAAGGGACGGGAAAGGTCTCAAAATGTTCGCCTTTCTCAGCCCCACACGCGGATCTAAAAATGGAGCGGCTGCACCCACGGGAACAGCCGCGAAGATTAGAAAAGGCGGCCCCTTGCGAGCCTGGTCAATCGCCCGCTGCTCCGGCTGCAGTGGAAGCAGCGAGTCGGCGATGACTGCACAAGATGCGCGCCGGCGCGGCCGAACCGTGGCGTAAATTTCGTCGCGCTCCGCCAGTTCAAAGTGCCTTTAAAAATTCGAAGACCGTTTACCGCGTCCGCCGGGGAGGCAACCGCGTCTGCCTAGGCGGGACCGCGTCTGCCTAGGCGAGCTTCAAACGAGCGTAACTCTCACTTGCGTTGCGCGAAAGGGACGAGAAAGGTCTCAAAATGTTCGCCTTTCTCAGCCCAACGCGCGGAACTAAAAATGGAGCGGATTCGCCCAAGGGAGCGGCCGCGAAGATTAGAAAAGGCGGCCCCTTGCGAGCCTGGTCAATCACCCGCTGCTCCGGCTACAGTGCAAGCAGCGAGTCCGCGATGACAGCACAAGATGCGCGCCGGCGCGGCCGAACCGTGGCGTAAATTTCGTCGCGCTCCGCCAGTTCAAAGTGCCTTTAAAAATTCGAAGACCATTTACCGCGTCTGCCTAGGCGGGACCGCGTCTGCCTAGGCGAGCTTCAAACGAGCGTAACTCTCACTTGCGTTGCGCGAAAGGGACGGGAAAGGCCTCAAAATGTTCGCCTTTCTCAGCCCCACACGCGGATCTAAAAATGGAGCGGATTCGCCCACGGGAACGGCCGCGAAGATTAGAAAAGGCGGCCCCTTGCGAGCCTGGTCAATCACGTGCTGCTCCGGCTACAGTGCAAGCAGCGAGTCCGCGATAACTGCACAAGATGCGCGCCGGCGCGGCCGAACCGTGGCGTAAATTTCGTCGCGCTCCGCCAGTTCAAAGTGCCTTTAAAAATTCGAAGACCATTTACCGCGTCCGCCGGGGAGGCAACCGCGTCTGCCTAGGCGGGACCGCGTCTGCCTAGGCGAGCTTCAAACGAGCGTAACTCTCACTTGCGTTGCGCGAAAGGGACGGGAAAGGTCTCAAAATGTTCGCCTTTCTCGGCCCCACACGCGGATCTAAAAATGGAGCGGATTCGCCCACGGGAACGGCCGCGAAGATTAGAAAAGGCGGCCCCTTGCGAGCCTGGTCAATCACGTGCTGCTCCGGCTACAGTGCAAGCAGCGAGTCCGCGATAACTGCACAAGATGCGCGCCGGCGCGGCCGAACCGTGGCGTAAATTTCGTCGCGCTCCGCCAGTTCAAAGTGCCTTTAAAAATTCGAAGACCATTTACCGCGTCTGCCTAGGCGGGACCGCGTCTGCCTAGGCGAGCTTCAAACGAGCGTAACTCTCACTTGCGTTGCGCGAAAGGGACGGGAAAGGTCTCAAAATGTTCGCCTTTCTCAGCCCCACACGCGGATCTAAAAATGGAGCGGATTCGCCCACGGGAACGGCCGCGAAGATTAGAAAAGGCGGCCCCTTGCGAGCCTGGTCAATCACCTGCTGCTCCGGCTACAGTGCAAGCAGCGAGTCCGCGATAACTGCACAAGATGCGCGCCTGCGCGGCCGAACCGTGGCGTAAATTTCGTCGCGTTCCGCCAGTTCAAAGTGCCTTTAAAAATTCGAAGACCATTTACCGCGTCTGCCTAGGCGGGACCGCGTCTGCCTAGGCGAGCTTCAAACGAGCGTAACTCTCACTTGCGTTGCGCGAAAGGGACGGGAAAGGTCTCAAAATGTTCGCCTTTCTCAGCCCCACACGCGGAACTAAAAATTGAGCGGCTGCGCCCACGGGAACCGCCGCGAAGATTAGAAAAGGCGGCCCCTTGCGAGCCTGGTCAATCACCTGCTGCTCCGGCTACAGTGCAAGCAGCGAGTCCGCGATAACTGCACAAGATGCGCGCCTGCGCGGCCGAACCGTGGCGTAAATTTGGTCGCGCTCCGCCAGTTCAAAGTGCCTTTAAAAACTCGAAGACCGTTTACCGCGTCCGCCGGGGAGGCAACCGCGTCTGCCTAGGCGGGACCGCGTCTGCCTAGGCGAGCTTCAAACGAGCGTAACTCTCACTTGCGTTGCGCGAAAGGGACGGGAAAGGTCTCAAAATGTTCGCCTCTCTCAGCCCAACGCGCGGAACTAAAAATTGAGCGGCTGCGCCCACGGGAACCGCCGCGAAGACTAGAAAAGGCGGCCCCTTGCGAGCCTGGTCAATCACCTGCTGCTCCGGCTACAGTGCAAGCAGCGAGTCCGCGATAACTGCACAAGATGCGCGCCGGCGCGGCCGAACCGTGGCGTAAATTTCGTCGCGCTCCGCCAGTTCAAAGTGCCTTTAAAAATTCGAAGACCATTTACCGCGTCTGCCTAGGCGGGACCGCGTCTGCCTAGGCGAGCTTCAAACGAGCGTAACTCTCACTTGCGTTGCGCGAAAGGGACGAGAAAGGTCTCAAAATGTTCGCCTTTCTCAGCCCCACACGCGGATCTAAAAATGGAGCGGATTCGCCCACGGGAACGGCCGCGAAGATTACAAAAGGCGGCCCCTTGCGAGCCTGGTCAATCGCCCGCTGCTCCGGCTGCAGTGGAAGCAGCGAGTCGGCGATGACTGCACAAGATGCGTCGCGGTGCGGCCGACACGTGGCGTAAATTTCGTCGCGTTCCGCCAGTTAAAAGTGCCCTTAAAAGTTCGAAGACCGTTCACCGCGTCCGCCGGGGAGGCAACCGCGTCTGCCTAGGCGGGACCGCGTCTGCCTAGGCGAGCTTCAAACGAGCGTAACTCTGCCTTGCGTTGCGCGAAAGGGACGGGAGAGGTCTCAAAATGTTCGCCCTTCTCAGCCCAACGCGCGCAACTAAAAACTGAGCGGCTGCGCTCAAGGCGACGGCCGCGAGAATTCGAAAAGGCGGCCCCTTGCGAGACTGGTCAATCACCCGCTGCTCCGGCTACATTGGAAGCAGCGGGTCGGGGATGACTGCACAAGATGCGCGCCGGCGCGGCCGACGCGTGGCGTAAATTTCGTCGCGTTCCGCCAGGTAAAAGTGCCTCTAAAAACTCGAAGACCATTTACCGCGTTCGCCGGGGAGGGAACCGCGTCTGCCTAGGCGGGACCGCGTCTGCCTAGGCGAGACTGTTGAATCGCCCCTATCTCGAGCGAGAATGGCAGGAAAACGACGGGACCGGTGGCCTGCACACTGACTTCAAATTCGTAGGCTTGAGACATAGGGGCCGGCCGTGAAAAGTTTGAAATGGTCAAAGTCTCCCTGTCGCGAGCGGTTAATCGCCCGCTGCTCCGACCGCAATGTGATGATCGAAAAAGATGCGCCGCAGCGCGGCCGACGCGGCGCTGTAAAATTCGTCGTGCTCCGCCAAAGAAAAGGACCTTTAAAAATTCGAAAACCCCGTACCGCGTCTGCCTAGGCGATACCGTTCAATCGCACGTATCTCGGCCCAGACTGGCAGCAAAGTGACGAGATTGGTAACAAAAGATTCGCCTTTGAACGCCCTACACAGGGAAGGCAAAGTCGCAAACGACTTTCGTCCCGCGTCGGCCGGGGCGAACGCGCCCGAACGGCAAAGTCCGAATAAAGCGACCCCGTCTACCGGGCCAGACGCGCCCGAACGGCGAAGTCCGAATAAAGCGACCCCGTCTACCGGGGCAGACGCGCCCGAACGGCAAAGTCCGAAAGAGGCGACCCCGTCTACCGGGGCAGACGCGCCCGAACGGCAAAGTCCGAATAAAGCGACCCCGTCTACCGGGGCAGACGCGCCCGAACGGCAAAGTCCGAATAAAGCGACCCCGTCTACCGGGGCAGACGCGCCCGAACGGCAAAGTCCGAATAAAGCGACCCCGTCTACCGGGGCAGACGCGCCGGAACGGCAAAGTCCGAAAGAGGCAACCCCGTCTACCGGGGCAGACGCGCCCGAACGGCAAAGTCCGAATAAAGCGACCCCGTCTACCGGGCCAGACGCGCCCGAACGGCAAAGTCCGAATAAAGCGACCCCGTCTACCGGGGCAGACGCGCCCGAACGGCAAAGTCCGAATAAAGCGACCCCGTCTACCGGGGCAGACGCGCCGGAACGGCAAAGTCCGAAAGAGGCAACCCCGTCTACCGGGGCAGACGCGCCCGAACGGCAAAGTCCGAATAAAGCGACCCCGTCTACCGGGCCAGACGCGCCCGAACGGCAAAGTCCGAATAAAGCGACCCCGTCTACCGGGGCAGACGCGCCCGAACGGCAAAGTCCGAAAGAGGCGACCCCGTCTACCGGGGCAGACGCGCCCGAACGGCAAAGTCCGAATAAAGCGACCCCGTCTACCGGGGCAGACGCGCCCGAACGGCAAAGTCCGAAAGAGGCAACCCCGTCTACCGGGGCAGACGCGCCCGAACGGCAAAGTCCGAATAAAGCGACCCCGTCTACCGGGGCAGACGCGCCGGAACGGCAAAGTCCGAAAGAGGCAACCCCGTCTACCGGGGCAGACGCGCCCGAACGGCAAAGTCCGAATAAAGCGACCCCGTCTACCGGGCCAGACGCGCCCGAACGGCAAAGTCCGAATAAAGCGACCCCGTCTACCGGGGCAGACGCGCCCGAACGGCAAAGTCCGAATAAAGCGACCCCGTCTACCGGGGCAGACGCGCCGGAACGGCAAAGTCCGAAAGAGGCAACCCCGTCTACCGGGGCAGACGCGCCCGAACGGCAAAGTCCGAAAGAGGCGACCCCGTCTACCGGGGCAGACGCGCCCGAACGGCAAAGTCCGAATAAAGCGACCCCGTCTACCGGGGCAGACGCGCCCGAACGGCAAAGTCCGAAAGAGGCGACCCCGTCTACCGGGCCAGACGCGCCCGCACGGCAAGGTCCGAATAAAGCGACCCCGTCTACCGGGGCAGACGCGCCCGAACGGCAAAGTCCGAATAAAGCGACCCCGTCTACCGGGCCAGACGCGCCCGCACGGCAAAGTCCGAATAAAGCGACCCCGTCTACCGGGGCAGACGCGCCCGAACGGCAAAGTCCGAATAAAGCGACCCCGTCTACCGGGGCAGACGCGCCCGAACGGCAAAGTCCGAATAAAGCGACCCCGTCTACCGGGGCAGACGCGCCGGAACGGCAAAGTCCGAAAGAGGCAACCCCGTCTACCGGGGCAGACGCGCCCGAACGGCAAAGTCCGAATAAAGCGACCCCGTCTACCGGGCCAGACGCGCCCGAACGGCAAAGTCCGAAAGAGGCGACCCCGTCTACCGGGGCAGACGCGCCCGAACGGCAAAGTCCGAAAGAGGCGACCCCGTCTACCGGGGCAGACGCGCCCGAACGGCAAAGTCCGAATAAAGCGACCCCGTCTACCGGGCCAGACGCGCCCGCACGGCAAAGTCCGAATAAAGCGACCCCGTCTACCGGGGCAGACGCGCCCGAACGGCAAAGTCCGAATAAAGCGACCCCGTCTACCGGGGCAGACGCGCCCGAACGGCAAAGTCCGAATAAAGCGACCCCGTCTACCGGGGCAGACGCGCCGGAACGGCAAAGTCCGAAAGAGGCAACCCCGTCTACCGGGGCAGACGCGCCCGAACGGCAAAGTCCGAATAAAGCGACCCCGTCTACCGGGCCAGACGCGCCCGAACGGCAAAGTCCGAAAGAGGCGACCCCGTCTACCGGGGCAGACGCGCCCGAACGGCAAAGTCCGAAAGAGGCGACCCCGTCTACCGGGGCAGACGCGCCCGAACGGCAAAGTCCGAATAAAGCGACCCCGTCTACCGGGGCAGACGCGCCCGAACGGCAAAGTCCGAATAAAGCGACCCCGTCTACCGGGCCAGACGCGCCCGCACGGCAAAGTCCGAATAAAGCGACCCCGTCTACCGGGGCAGACGCGCCGGAACGGCAAAGTCCGAAAGAGGCAACC